>NC_090649.1:492535859-492748359 GCF_040937935.1 Hyperolius riggenbachi
GCAGTCTAGCAGCATGTTCTGTTGCTATGCAGGGAGGCAGAGGGCCAAAATAGTGCTGTGGAAGTGATGTCATCATGAGGCAGGTGGGGTAACTGAGGAGAACGATGCTCTCAGTTAAAAAGAGATTTGCCAGGCTGAACCGTACCAAAAGCATCGGGGGCTGCTGTACAGACGCTGCATTCTCAGCAAAGGTTGTCATTATGGCCACATCGGCAGATTTTCATCTACTGTGTGTACAATGCTTAACCACTTCGCCATATCTGGACGCATATATCCGTCCAGATAGGCAGTGGTGCTGCAGGCGTGTGGTGCGCGCGATCGGGCGCGCGCCCGCGCGCGCCCCCGCTGCCTCCCGCTGCCCCCCCGATCAGTGAATGGGAATATAATTCCCATTCACCGATCCAAGTCCCCGGCAGAAATACCGACGCTTTCTCATCAGAGAGCGTGGTATTTCTGCCCCCAGGAAACAACTTCTCTTCATTTTAGTTCCTAGATGCGACATCGTTCGCATCTAGGAACTTTTTGAATGTGGCCATCTTGTGGCCAAATAGTAAACTGCACCCACATACCTGTATTGAATAAAAAACACATTATTTTACATCTAAAATTGGCTATTTACCTCCCAAACTAAAATTACCCAAATACATTTTTGTATTAAAAAAAATAATAAAAAAAATTACAATTAAAAAAAAAAAAACTACATAAATAGTTACCTAAGGGTCTGAACTTTTTAAATATACATGTCAAGAGAGTATCTTATTACATTTTTTAAAATTATAAGCTTGTAAATAGTGATCGACGCAAATTGAAAAAATGCACCTTTATTTCTAAATAAAATATCGGCGCCATAAATTGTGATAGGGACGTAATTTAAATGGTGTAATAAGCGGGACAAATGGGCACATAAAATGCATGGGTTTTAATTACTGTAGCATGTATTAATTTTAAACTATAATGGCCAAAAACTGAGAAATAATGTTTTTTTTCCATTTCTATCTTAATCTTCCTGTTAAAATGTATTTACAGTAAAGTGGCTCTTAGCAAAATGTACTACCTAAAGAAAGCCTAATTAGTGGCGGAAAAAACGAGATATAGATCAATTAATTTTGATAAGTAGCGATAAAGTTATTAGCGAATGAATGGGAGGTGAACCTTGCTCGGATGCATAAGATTTTCGAAGCTGTAGGCTGAAGTGGTTAAACTGGAACGTAAAGCAGACCTGAACTCAGAACTTCCTCTCTGCTCGAAAAGATGCTCAACAGCATAATAACCTTTACAGAAAAACATTTATTTGCTACGGCTGATACAAATCTTGCAGTGTCTACTTCCTGCTTTCATGGAAGCAGACATATTGTTAACATCCTGTGCTTTCAAATGAGCTTATCTGCCTTATCTGGCGTGGTAGTCATGTGATACAGGGGAGACATCAAATTACAACTTGTGATTAGTCACAGATGAGGGGGAATTAGATCAGGGCTGTGGAGTTGGAGTCGGAGCAATTTTGGGTGCCTGCAGTCGGAGTTGGAGTCGGTGGTTTCATAAACTGAGGAGTCGGGAGTCAGATGATTTTTGTACAAAATCCACAGCCCTGGTAAGTATTAGACCAAGGAGTCAGAGTCAAGGAGTCAGAGACATTTTGGGTACCTGGAGTCGGAGTTGGAGTCGGAGTCGGTGGTTTCATAAACTGAGGAGTCGGATGATTTTTTTGTACTGCACAGCCCTGAATTAGACAGGCTTCCTGTTCACTTTATGTGACAATAAACGAATGAGATAAACAATGGTGTATTTCCTTCTACTCCTAAAAATGACTTTTCGATATCCAAGTTTTATGTTATGTTTAAAAACTTAAAAAAGTAGATTTATTGTTTTGTCCCAGCCAGGGGCGTAATTAGAAATCACTTGGCTCCTCTGCAAAACTGTGAATGGGGCCCGCTCCTGCCAAATCCCCCCCACCCCATCCGCTTTCTGCACAGGTATAAATACTTTATCACTACTTATCACAATGAATTGATCTATATCTTGTTTTTTTTCGCCACTAATTAGGCTTTCTTTGGGTGGATTTATTCTAAATCCATTTTAACAGGTATTAAGAAAAATGGAAAAAAAAATCATTATTTCTCAGTTTTTGGCCATTAAAGTTTGAAATTAATACATGCTACCATAATTAAAACCCATGTACTTTATTTGCCAATTTGTCCTGCTTATTACACCATTTAAATGATGTCTCTATCACAATGTATGGCGCCGATATTTTATTTGGAAATGTTTTCTATGTTAAACCGGTTTCAATTGTTTTTTATTGAAGAATTTTTAAATTTTTATACAGTCATATTAATGACATTTGTTGTACATTCAGTTTTTACATAAACAAACATATCAAAAGGATAAGTCATTAGGCTAATAATACTTGACATAATAACAATATTGTCAGTGTTTACATACATTTAGTAACCAATTTTAAGAATCTTGTGCATGTAGATAATCTACAAATAGGTGAGTATAATGATTGCATTCTCTTATACTAATCTGATCAGTTCTAGGTAAGAAATTTGTATATAAACTAAGATAAACTATGTATAACAGAGTTTTAGTATACTAAAAGATTGAGTTTTATGGTTATAGGGAAATATTATATCAATTGATTACTAATCCGGACTGATTTTACGAGTTGTTTGTTGTTAGTAAGTACAGTGTTCATTGAAGAATAACTAAGTATTCACACCAGTTGGCGAAACCAAAAGAAATCTTCTTGAGTGGAAGGACCTGAAAAATGGGGGAATCACACCACCCTACAGAGATTTCAGGAAATTCCAGCTCTGCTTTAAGGAAAAAAGGAGGTGTGGTGTCTTGTCTATATTAGTACTAATACTGATACCAATACTAATACTAACAGTAATGAGAAGAAATGTAGTTTATGACTAATTTAGTATATAATAAGTCATGTCTTAATCATAGTCATTAATATTTAAACTCTCTCATATCTCAACTTTCCTATTATGTCTTAATTGTCGGTATATTGTATCATGTATGATGATATAGATAATTATTGTAAGGTTCCTCTCAACCTGGAGAATGGGGGATTAAAACCACCCTACAGAGACTCCAGGGAGTGGATCCTAAAGAGTTTCAACATGATACGTTCCATGGAAGGTTGGATATTTGATTATAGTGTTTGAGTGATTATCCTTATCTCTAACCATCTAAACACAGTAAGAATACCTAACTAAACTAAACTATAACAACTAAAGTACATTAGAATAACATTCTAAACTATAGTGTCCCATAGTGTCTGCAATGCCTTTCTTGTAAGTTCCATGTATATGCTTACATTGATTAGAGTATCATCCAGCAAGGTCAAGGTCAAACTCTTTGCATTGTCCCTAAATGGTACGGGAGCATGAATATACTATGTTCCTGAGCATGGTATATAATATCATTAATATCCTTAATATCATAATACTGTGATATAATATAGAGATCTTCCTAAGCCTCTGAATCCTCTGAGGTCTTTAGAATTCCAAAAGCCTTGATTTGGTGTATATGTGAGGCCATAGACTTGCCTTTTTCAAGAAAGACTGTAATGTACCACATCTGATAGACCATAGTTTCTCAGCCAGTAAGTTTGACTCTACATTTCTGAGTATTTCATCAATTTTAGGTATAATCAAACTTTTCCAATTACTTGCTATTACATTTTTGATGACAATGAAGATGTGGTTCATGATCAGCCGCTCCTGGGTAGGAAGTTCCATTGTTCCAATATGGAAAAGTGCCATAGCAGGGGGGATTGTGTTGAGTGATACTGGGAGACCTTTGAGACAGTTATTAACATCTGACCACATTTTCTTAAGTTTTGGGCAATCCCAGAATATATGTAGTAGAGAACCCGTTTGGTTGCACCCTCTCCAGCATAATGGGGATGATTTGGAATCAAATTTAGTTATTCTTTCTGGAGTCATATACCACTGCCAGACACATTTGATAAAGCTCTCCTGATGATTGACACAATGTGAGGATTTCCTCAGGGATTTGTAAGCTTTCTCCCATTCTTCCTGCCCAATGTCAATTTGGAGAAGCTCCTGCCAATTATTTAACTGCCATCTGGGTGTTTCATCTTTTAGTTCTAATAATGATTTATAAAGAGTAGGAATACTTTTTATATTTGTTTTTTCTGTTTGGAATAATTTCTTAATTTGAGGAGGAAAATTAAGGGGGTAAAGAGGATGTCTGGCTAAGAATTTATGAATTTGTAAGTATATGGGTTTATCTTCTATGGGAATATTGTATGTTTTAGTTAGTTCTGCGAACGATTTGATTTCAGAATCTACTACTAAGTCTTCTATATGTAAGATACCACAAGATGTCCAGCGTTCGAGAGTTGAGTCTATGTTTCTTATAACAGCATTTAATGCTGTTAATGAGGTAGGAATTTCAATTGCTAGTGTATCTTTTTTAAAGATTTTCATCGCTCCCTTCCAAACTCTTAGCATATTTGCTGAAACAGGGTTTTTTACATTTTGCTGAACCTTCCAGACTAGTCTGGATTCCAAAAAGGATTTATATGGTCCATATGGTAGTTGCTCTTCCTCTATAGCAATCCACTGTTTAGTAGTATCATTTAACCAGACTGATCTAGCTTGTTCCAATATTGTTGCTTGGTAATATTTCTCAAGGTCTGAGACACCCAAGCCGAGATTAGAAGTAGGGAGTGATAAAATTTTGTTTGAAAATCTAGAGCGTCTGTTCATTAATATACATTTATTGAGTATTCTTTGTAAACTAATAAAAAATTTCTGAGGGACTCTAATTGGGAGATTTCTAAAAAGGTACAAGAGTTGTGGGAGTAACATCATTTTAAAGGCTGCGGATCTTCCTAGCCAGGAAAATTCTAATTTTGCAAGATCATCTAGACGGGATTTTAATTTAACTAACCATGGGTCACAATTCTCTTTGTATAATTGGGCTATTGTGGAAGTAATGTTTACACCCAGATATTTTATAGATTTATTTGTCCAGGAATATTGGCAGGAGCTCTTCAAAGTTTCTATAATGGATTTCGGTACATGACTTGGTAGGATTACTGTTTTGTTGTGATTTAATTTGTAGTAGGAGATTTTTGAGAAATGGTCTCAAATGGTTTAAATTTGGCAGTGATACTAATGGTTTCTGCAGGTAAAGTAATATATCATCTGCGTATAGACCTAATTTAGTGTTTGAATGTTTTAAGGGGATACCATGGATTAGAGGATTTTGTCGGGTCTTTTGGGCAAGGGGTTCAAGAGACAAGATAAAAATTAATGGAGAGAGGGGGCAACCCTGACGGGTTCCATTTTTAATGTTAAAGGATTTGGATAGTGAGCCAGATGAAGATACTCTTGCGGAAGGTTGTTTGTATAGAGCTAAGATGGCCTTATGTAGGTAACCTGTAAACCCAAATTTATTTAGTACCTTGGATAGGTATGACCAGTTAACTCTGTCAAACGCCTTCTCCGCGTCTAAAGAGACGAAGAGAGTAGGCGTCTGACAGAGCTTCAGTTTGTGTAACAAGGCTAGGACCTTCCTCGTACCATTGCTTGTTGACCTTCCTTTAATGAAACCCACCTGATTAGGGTGGATCAGTTGAGGTATCAAGGGAGTCAATCTGTTTGCAATGACCCTGGCGTAGATCTTAATATCTGTATTTAGTAGCGATATAGGTCTATAGCTGCCAGGGTCAGTTAGGTCTTTCCCGTCCTTGGGAATCGTAGAGATAACAGCAGAGAGAGAATCTTTGGGGAAGGCACCAAGGGTTGCTACTTCGTTGAACATATCAGTTAGTGGCTTAGATAAAGTATCAATACATTTTTTGTAGTAGTCATTTATAAAGCCATCAACCCCTGGTGCCTTATCTCCTTTAAGGGATTTTATTGTGGATTCGACTTCCTGTTGGTAGAAAGGTACATCTGTTTGTTTCTTTTCAAAATCCGTAAGGGAAGGTAAATTAACACTGTCTAGATATTTATCAATTTCGTTAGATGTTGGGACATGGGTATTTGGGTCTAATTCTAAATTGTAAAGGGATTCATAGTAAGAGGCCAGGGCGTCTACAATGTCTTGAGGGTGTTGTACTATATTTTTGGTCTGTGGGTGTTTTAATTTTTAATATTCTCTGATATATCCTTTTTCCCTTGATTTTTCTGGCCATGGCTTTCCCTGACTTGTTTTTCTCGTAGTACCAGGTCTCTTTCAAAATTGTCTGCCATTTATCGTATTGTTGATATAGGCATTCTGCCAGGCATTGACGGGTTTCTTCTAAAGCGGAGATTAATTCTACTTTTTTCTTTTCAAAAATTTGTAATTCTAAGGCTTTAATTTTGTTCAATAGTGAATCAGTTTTCTCTCTATATTTTTTCTTTTGGATGGAACTTTGTTTGATAAAAACACCTCTCATGAAGGCCTTATGGGCATTCCAAAGAGTTGTTTTAGAGATTTCTGTAGTGTCATTAAATTTAAAATAATCTTTAAGTTCTGACTTTATTAGGGGTAAAGAGTGTTCGGAATGGAGGATATATTTGTTCATTTTCCAATTTCTATAAGGTTGGGATAAATTTTGAAGCTGGATTTTAATTATTAAAGAAGAATGATCTGTCCATATTCTAGAGCCAATTTCAATATTGGATATTAATGGTAAGGAGAACCTGTTTACCAAGCAGTAGTCGATCCTTGAGAATGATTTATGAATAGGAGAATAAAAAGTGTATTGTTTTTCTATGGGGTGAAGACACCTCCACACATCATAAAGCTCCGATTTGATTAGGGATGATTGTATGGTTAATGGAGGCCGTTTTCGACTAGTTGTACAATCCAATTGCAAATCAGCAACTGCATTTAGGTCACCTGTAATAAATAAGTGACCTTTTGTAATTTTATTGATCTTGTTTAATTTTTTTGTTCAGGTAGCTTATTTGATGTGTGTTAGGTGAGTAGATGTTAGCGATAGTAATGTCTTGAGAGCATATTCTACCATTAATGACCACCAGCCTGCCATCATCAAAAGTATGTACTTTCTCCACCTCAAGTCCAAGGGAGTCCTTAATGGCAATACATACTCCGGATTTTTTCTTTTTTTGAAGAGTAGAATGGTATGTATGGGTATATTGGTATAATTTAAATTTTTTGGCTCCCAACTTGTTTAGATGAGTTTCTTGTAGACAAATTATGTCTATGGATTCATCTTTAGCAAGTTTTTGTAGGAGATAACGTTTCCTATGGGAATTCAGTCCCCTCACATTTAGGGACAGCATTTTAATTTCTTGCATCATAGTTAAACATTATATGCAGATTATACACAGTGACCTTGTGGATGTTTAAATGATTACTTACAGAATTAAAGCGACTCTTGATCAAATGTTCTTTTTCCATAAACCTGTATAGAAAAAGGAAGAGTACCTGGGACATATCAGAGCAAAGAACATCAATTTTAACTAAGACAAGATAAGTCAAATTTAACAGAATTAGACTAATAGAGTTAATGACAGAAGTGTCCCACATGGTGCAACTGTCACTGAAACGAAGATATGAAAATTAAAGAAATAAAAATAAAAAATAAAAAACAAAGAAAAGAAAAGAAATCAGTCAAGTTCAACTGAAAATGACCTAAAGGTCTTGAGCCCACCGACGTGGACTTAACCAGGACAGTTCTCCTTAGGGGAAGGATAAAGACTTACCCTAAGGGAAAGGCCTATTGGGGGAAAAAATAAAGTTTGTGGATGAACACTCATCAGCTCAAGATCCAGAAGAAGCCGTAGCTGAGTTTTTTTCTTCATTCTGTTCTGGTGGTTGGGTGGTGTCCATTTGTTGTATGGATCCTCTAGGTTGTTGTCTTGGGGAGGAAAGTTGCTTGGAGATAGAGACCTGGTAGATGGGTTTATCCCTTCTTGGATCCCTTGGTATATGTAAAGGGATGTTCCATTTAACAAGGAGGTCTTTTGCTTCATCAGGGTTCCTTGCTACATGTGTTATTCCACCATCTGTTATAAGAAGTTTTGGTGGGAAGCCCCAGGAGTACTTGATTTTTTTGTACCTCAGTGTTGTAGTAACTTGAGAGAAGTCTCTTCTGGCTCGTAAGGTCGCCTGTGATAGATCCTGGTATAGGGACAATTCCTGATAAGGGTCAGGCAGTTTCTTTCCTCCTCTTCACGGATATCAGCATCTCTTTAACGTGGAAGAAATGGATGCGTGTTATTACATCTCGTGGAAGGTGTTTGGGGAGATGTCCAGGCTTAGGTAGCCTATGAGCTCTGTCAATAGTCAGTTCACTGGTTGTTAATTTTGGAAAGGTGGTATGCAGAATGTCTTTCATGTAGTCCATCAAATCTTCATTAGGGACAGATTCTGGCACGCCTCTAATTTTCAGATTATTCCTGCGATTTCTATCCTCATTATCCGAAATTTTCTCCTTCATCAATTTGTTGTCACTTATGAGTGCACGTTGTGTGTCCACTAACTCGTTATGAGCGATAGTCATCTCTGCTATGCGGTTCTCCAGTTTAGAGATTCTTGCATCTGTCTCTCCGGCAAATTGTGACATAAATCCACCCAGTGTTCTCATGTCTTTCCTAACGTCTGCATTATTTTCCTCCATGACAGCTCTGAAGGACAGCATAAATTCTTTAAAGAACTTCTGAGTGATTGGTTCATCTGTAGCAGGGAAGGACGTCAGGGGGTCAAGGGTGTTGCTTGTAGGATTAGAGTAGGTAGGTGGCTGGGGTAGGGGTTGTGTAGAGTGTCCTACCTGATTTTCTTGTTCCACATGTCCGCCTGAGGCGTCCGCATGGTCGCATGAAGAATACGCATGGTCGCGTGAGAAATCCGCATTGCCCTTGCCTTGGTTGCGTGGAGCGTACGCATGGCCGGACGCATGTCCGCGTGAAAAGTTCGCATGGTCGCGTGAAAAGTTCGCATCACGAACGGATTTCAGAGGGGGCTCCCTATGCTGTATCTACCTATTCATTTGGCACTTTTTATTGGCCTGATGAAGCGGGCTTAGACCCGCGAAACGCGTTGCCTGTATTGCCTGTGCTAAATAAATATCTTTTGTGACACACAAAGGTTTCGTCATTGAGGTAAGCCACCTCATATCCTTTTTTAAACTGTTTTTAGACGCTTTTATTTAAACCAGGGCGCCTCTTTATTCCTGTTGTGCTTAGTTTACCCCCACTCACGCAGTGTTTGAGGGGTGGTGACAGACCACTAGTGGTTTTCACCACAGTGGACGACTGTCCCTTCTTTTTCCAAGGAGAGCGACCACATCCAGGTCCCGGCTGGGACTACCCCGAGTGGAGTCGGGTTTATGGTCTCCACCTGCTTCATATGGTCGGTTGCCCTTGCAACCCCCTTTTGTGAGTAGTAATTTTTCATTCTTCATTAATCATTTTTACATTGACATATTACACTATTGGGCTCCCGTTCTGTCTTCTATATTTTTTTCCACAGGGTGTTGAGACACCCCTACCCCATTACCTTTGGACCAGAGGCTGTGGAGTATGGAAGGAGGCCTCTTCTCTCTCTGTGTGCTGTGTGCTGCGGCGGCCATCTTGCCTGTCATCACTGAAGAAATCAGAGAGCTTTCTAGGCATGGGAGAGCTGTATTTCTTGCTGGAATGTACCTTTCTCCACTCCCAGTCGTCCCTTGGATGTCCACCCATGATCCAGTGGTGAAAAGAAGGCTTCTCAGGGTGCTTTTAGTCGCTATACAGAGTGTTCCAGCAGAGAGCTACAGGCTCAGACAGCCATTCACCTCTGCGTCCAGACCACGCCCCCTTTTATTTGGAAATGAAGGTGCATTTTTTCAATTTGCATCCATCACTATTTACAAGCCCATAATTTATTGGAGGCGTGTCCTGACTTGATGTCATCTGGGACAAGCGCCCGTACTGGTCGGCAATACGGACAGCTGAGCGGACCCCGCCTTCCTGGCAGCGCGCGGCGTGTTGTCATTTCTGCTCTGCGATTAGAGCAGACAGCTTGTGCATAGTAAGTAGAAGTTCCCCATAAGGTCCGCATGGCGGACGTAAGGGGATTGGTCGCTAGAATGCGACAGCTAGAGTTGGGCCGAACGGTTCGCCTGCGAACGGTTCCATGCGAACTTCAGTGGTTCGCGTTCGCGTCCCGCAGGCGAACCTTTGCGGAAGTTCGGTTCGCCCCATAATGCACATGGAGGGTCAACTTTGACCCTCTACATCACAGTCAGCAGGCCCAGTGTAGCCAATTAGGCTACACTAGCCCCTGGAGCCCCACCCCCCCTTATATAAGGCAGGCAGCGGCGGCCATTACGGCCACTCGTGTGCCTGCATTAGTCAGAGTAGGGCGAGCTGCTGCAGACTGTCTCTCAGGGAAAGATTAGTTAGGCTTAGCTTGTTCCTGTCTGGCTGCATACCTGTTCTGTGAACCCACCACTGCATACCTGTGCTGTGAACCCACCACTGCATACCTGTGCTGTGAACCCACCACTGCATACCTGTTCTGTTCAGTGGACCCGCCACTGTATACCTGTTCATTGAACCCACCACTGCATACCTGTGCTGTGAACCCACCACTGCATACCTGTGCTGTGAACCCACCACTGCATACCTGTGCTGTGAACCCACCACTGCATACCTGTTGTGTTCAGTGGACCCGCCACTGCATACCTGTTCTGTTTAGTGAACCGCCACTGCATACCTGTTCTGTTCAGTGGACCCGCCACTGCATACCTGTTCTGTTTAGTGAACCGCCACTGTATACCTGTTCTGTTTAGTGAACCCGCCACTGCATACCTGTTCTGTTCAGTGAACCCACCGCATCAGTGCGCATACCTGTGCAGTTAAGTGAACCCGCCACTGCATACCTGTTCTGTTCAGTGGACCCGCCACTGCATACCTGTTCTGTTTAGTGAACCGCCACTGTATACCTGTTCTGTTTAGTGAACCCGCCACTGTATACCTGTTCTGTTCAGTGGACCCACCGCATCAGTGCGCATACCTGTGCAGTTAAGTGAACCCGCCACTGCATACCTGTTCTGTTCAGTGGACCTGCCACTGCATACCTGTTCTGTTTAGTGAACCGCCACTGTATACCTGTTCTGTTTAGTGAACCCGCCACTGCATACCTGTTCTGTTCAGTGGACCCGCCACTGCATACCTGTTCTGTTTAGTGAACCCACCACTGCATACCTGTTCTGTTCAGTGGACCCGCCACTGCATACCTGTTCTGTTTAGTGAACCCGCCACTGCATACCTGTTCTGTTCAGTGGACCCGCCACTGCATACCTGTTCTGTTTAGTGAACCGCCACTGTATACCTGTTCTGTTTAGTGAACCCGCCACTGCATACCTGTTCTGTTCAGTGAACCCACCGCATCAGTGCGCATACCTGTGCAGTTAAGTGAACCCGCCACTGCATACCTGTTCTGTTCAGTGGACCCGCCACTGCATACCTGTTCTGTTTAGTGAACCGCCACTGTATACCTGTTCTGTTTAGTGAACCCGCCACTGCATACCTGTTCTGTTCAGTGAACCCACCGCATCAGTGCGCATTCCTGTGCAGTTAAGTGAACCTGCCACTGCATACCTGTTCTGTTCAGTGGACCCGCCACTGCATACCTGTTCTGTTTAGTGAACCGCCACTGTATACCTGTTCTGTTTAGTGAACCCGCCACTGCATACCTGTTCTGTTCAGTGGACCCACCGCATCAGTGCGCATACCTGTGCAGTTAAGTGAACCCGCCACTGCATACCTGTTCTGTTCAGTGGACCCGCCACTGCATACCTGTTCTGTTCAGTGGACCCGCCACTGCATACCTGTTCTGTTTAGTGAACCCACCACTGCATACCTGTTCTGTTCAGTGGACCCGCCACTGTATACCTGTTCATTGAACCCACCACTGCATACCTGTGCTGTTCAGTGGACCCGCCACTGCATACCTGTTCTGTTTAGTGAACCGCCACTGTATACCTGTTCTGTTTAGTGAACCCGCCACTGCATACCTGTTCTGTTCAGTGGACCCACCGCATCAGTGCGCATACCTGTGCAGTTAAGTGAACCCGCCACTGCATACCTGTTCTGTTCAGTGGACCCGCCACTGCATACCTGTTCTGTTTAGTGAACCGCCACTGTATACCTGTTCTGTTTAGTGAACCCGCCACTGCATACCTGTTCTGTTCAGTGGACCCACCGCATCAGTGCGCATACCTGTGCAGTTAAGTGAACCCACCTACCTACGTGAGTGCACGCAGTGTGATATACCACTCCGTGCATACCCGATATGGACAAAACAGGTAGAGGAAGAGGTAGTGGCAGAGCCAGAGGAAGGCCACCCGGCAGGTCTGCGCGAGGTCGTGTAAATGTAATTTCGTGTGGACCTGGCCCACAGTACAGTGCTCGGAAGAAGGCACGTCCCATCACCTCCCAAGATTGTCAGGACGTGGTTGAGTATTTAGCGACACAGAACACCTCATCTTGCTCAGCCACCAGCGCTACTACTAGCACCACTTCCGCTGCATTTGACACTTCGCAAGAATTATTTAGTGGTGAAATCACTGATGCACAGCCATTGTTGTTACAGCCAGATGAATTTTCACCAGCTCATATGTCTGAGTTACGCGGCAACATTATGGATGTAACGTGTAAGGAGGATGAAGGACCTACTGATGTTGGTGCATGTTTGGATTTGTCTGAGGCAAGCGAAGCTGGGCAGGATGATTACGATGATGACGATGATAGGGATCCTCTGTATGTACCCAATAGAGGAGATGAAGAGGGGGACAGTTCAGAGGGGGAGTCAGAGAGTAGGAGGAGGAGAGAAGTTGCTGAAAGAAGCTGGGGCAGCTCTTCGTCAGAAACAGCTGGTGGCAGTGTCCGGCACCATGTATTGCCACCTATGTACAGCCAGCCAACTTGCCCTTCAGCATCAGCTGCTGAGGTCCCCATAGTGCCCACATCCCAGGGTGGCTCAGCGGTGTGGAAATTTTTTAATGTGTGTGCCTCAGATCGGACCAAAGCCATCTGTTCGCTCTGCCAACAAAAATTGAGCCGTGGAAAGGCCAACACTCACGTAGGGACAAGTGCCTTACGAAGGCACCTGGAGAAAAGGCACAAACAGCAATGGGATGGCCACCTGAGCAAAAGCAGCAGCAGCACACAAAAGCAAAGCCACCCTCCTTCTCCTCTTCCTCCTCCATCAGGTGCATTATCTGCTTCTGCCGCTTTCTCCCTTCCACCTTCACAGGCACCCTCCTCCACTCCGCCTCTGCCCTTGAGCGGTTCCTGCTCCTCTGCCCACAGCAGCAGTCAGGTGTCCGTGAAGGAAATGTTTGAGCGGAAGAAGCCAATTTCGGCCAGTCACCCCCTTGCCCGGCGTCTGACAGCTGGCGTGGCGGAACTGTTAGCTCGGCAGCTGTTACCATACCGGCTGGTGGACTCTGAGGCCTTCCGTAAATTTGTGGCCATCGGAACACCGCAGTGGAAGATGCCAGGCCGCACTTATTTTTCGAGAAAGGCCATACCCCAACTGCACCGTGAAGTTGAGAGGCAAGTGGTGTCATCTCTTGCGAAGAGCGTTGGGTCAAGGGTACACCTGACCACGGACGCCTGGTCTGCCAAGCACGGGCAGGGCCGCTACATTACCTACACAGCCCATTGGGTGAACCTGGTGGTGAACGATGGCAAGCAGGGCGCAGCGGACCAAATTGTGACACCTCCACGGCTTGCAGGCAGGCCTCCTGCCACCTCCTCTCCTCCTGCTACATGCTCTTCGCTGTCCTCCTCCTCCTTGGCTGAGTGGCAGTTCTCCTCTCCAGCTACACAGCCCCAGCTCCGCAGGGCCTATGCTGCATGCCAGGTACGACGGTGTCACGCCATCTTAGACATGGCTTGTCTCAAAGCGGAGAGTCACACTGGAGCAGCTCTCCTGGCTGCTCTTAAGAAACAGGTGGATGAGTGGCTGACCCCGCACCACCTGGAGATAGGCAACGTGGTGTGCGACAACGGCAGCAATCTGCTTGCCGCTTTGCATATGGGGAAGCTGACACACATACCCTGCATGGCACATGTCATGAATCTAGTGGTTCAAAGATTTGTGGCAAAGTACCCTGGCTTAGCGAATGTCCTGAAGCAGGCCAGGAAGTTCTGTGGGCATTTGAGGCGGTCTTACACAGCCATGGCACGCTTTGCGGAAATTCAGCGCAAAAACAACATGCCGGTGAGACGCCTCATTTGCGATAGCCCGACTCGCTGGAACTCGACCCTGCTCATGTTCTCCCGCCTGCTAGAACAGAAGAAAGCCGTGACCCACTACCTCTACAACTACAGTAGAATGAAACAGTCTGGGAAGATGGGGATGTTCTGGCCCGACAACTGGACACTGATGGAGAATGCATGCAGGCTCATGCAGCCGTTTGAGGAGGTGACCAACCTGGTGAGCCGCAGTGAGGGCACCATCAGCGACTTAATTCCCTACGCTTACTTCTTGGAGCGTGCTGTGCGTAGAGTGGCGGATGAAGCTGTGAATGAGCGTGACCAGGAACCGTTACGGCAGGAACAGGCATGGGACCAATTTTCATCAGACCCAGCTGTTTCCTCAACACCTGCGGCAGCACAGAGGGGGGAGGAGGAGGAAGAAGAGAAGTCGTGTGCAGAAGACGAATCAGACTCAGAGGATGATGAGCAAGGTGTTTCTTTGGGGGAGGAGGAGGAGGAGGAGGAGGGGACAGCGGCAGGAGAACAACCTCAGCAGGCATCGCAAGGGGCTTGTGCTGCTCAACCTTCCCGTGGTATTGTTCGCGGCTGGGGGGAGGAGGTTGACTTACCTGACGTCACTGAGGAAGAGCAAGAGGAGATGGAGGGTACTGGATCCGACTTTGTGCAGATGTCGTCTTTTATGCTGTCCTGCCTGTTGAGGGACCCCCGTATAAAAAACCTCAAGGGGAATGAGCTGTACTGGGTGGCCACACTACTAGACCCTCGGTACAGGCACAAAGTGGCGGACCTGTTACCAACTCACCGGAAGGTGGAAAGGATGCAGCACATGCAGAACCAGCTGTCAACTATGCTTTACAATGCCTTTAAGGGTGATGTGACGGCACAACGCCAGCAAGGTACCACTGCCACTAATCCTCCTCCCGTGTCCACGCAGTCAAAGACAGGACGCTCCAGCGATCTCATGGTGATGTCGGACATGCGGACGTTCTTTAGTCCAACGCCTCGCCGTAGCCCTTCCGGATCCACCCTCCACCAACGCCTGGAACGGCAGGTAGCCGACTACCTGGCCTTAAGTGTGGATGTAGACACTGCTGTGAACAGCGATGAGGAACCCTTGAACTACTGGGTGCGCAGGCTTGACCTGTGGCCAGAGCTGTCCCAATTTGCCATCCAACTTCTCTCCTGCCCTGCCGCAAGCGTCCTCTCAGAAAGGACCTTCAGCGCAGATGGAGGCATTGTCACAGAGAAGAGAAGTCGCCTAAGTCACAAAAGTGTTAAGTACCTCACCTTTATAAAAATGAATGAGGCATGGATCCCGGAGGGCTGCTGCCCGCCCCAAGACTAAGTCAGTCCCCGCACATACAGCATCTCTGCCTGCACGCCGTGTGACTGGCTGCCTGGCCTGCCCCAAGAAGACTAAGTCGCTCCCAGTCCCTCCACACAGCATGTCTGCCTGCAGGCCGCTTGACTACCTTCTCCGCCACCACCAACAGGGTCCGGGACTCCAGGCGGATTGCTGAATTTTTTAGGCCGCTGCTAGCAGCGGCCGCTGTAATAATTTTTCGGGTGCGTGTACATGACTGCCTAATTTTTCTGGCTGCACTGCGGGCAGCTGCAACAACAAAAGAAAAGGCATGTACATGCGCCCATTCCCCTTCGTGATCATTACCTTGCCGTGGTGAAGGGGCTTGCGTATCACAATGGAGCAATGACCGGCGCCTAGATGAGTGTCTCGGGGGGCACACCCACGATAATAAGGTCGTTGCCTCATTGTGGTCAGACCAAATTTGATCAGCTGGACAGTCACTGTTCTGTCATTCAGCTACATCAGCCAGGCGACCATATGGGCTGTAAAGCCACCAAAACCTGCACTCTCGCCATGGTGCGCACCAGTAAAGCACGGCCGTCACTACACAAACAGCTGTTTGCGGTGCGTTACACGATGAGTTTGGTGTGTCAGTGTGAAGCAGTACCTTAATTACACTACCTGATTGATGTATACACATGCAAGATGTTTGAAAGCACTTTTGGCCTGTCATTTAGCATTCAATGTGATTTCTGCCCTTAAAACGCTGCTTTGCGTCAAATCCAGATTTTTCCTGGGGACTTTTGGCGTGTATCCCACTCCGCCATGCCCCCCTCCAGGTGTTAGACCCCTTGAAACATCTTTTCCATCACTTTTGTGGCCAGCATAATTATTTTTTTTTTCAAAGTTCGCATCCCCATTGAAGTCTATTGCGGTTCGCGAACTTTAACGCGAACCGAACCTTTCGCGAAAGTTCGCGAACCCGGTTCGCGAACCGAAAATCGGAGGTTCGGCCCAACTCTAGCGACAGCACAGCTGATTGGCTAATTTTTGAAAACTATGGTGTATATAAACTGTGATGCATAGCATGTAATTGTAGATGCTGGTAACACTTGATAAAGGAGGCTAGTCCTCCGAAACGTTGTACCTATGCCAGTATTCTTTTATTAAAGTGAAAGAGCAAGTACTAGATGGTGCCGGATTCTATCTTTATATATTGGACTTTCATGTTAACTTTCACATTAGACAAAGCGTTCCAGAGCATTACATTGTAACACATCTGGAAGCGTCATATCGTCCAGCGCCAGCGTCTTCCCGTCAGGTGAATTAGAACTACCGCCGCTAATCAGCGTCACACCGCAACTTCGAAATCTGGTTCGTGGAAAAAGTACTGTCACAATTATCCTGAGTATTTTCTTGCTTCCTGGTTTAGCTTTAGCGCAAAAGTTCAAGTAAAATCAAAAACGTATTAACCTCCTGAGCGTTATGATGCTCAGGAGGTTTTGCATTGTCCATGCCCCCCCCCCCCCGCGCTTATTTATTAATTTAGATGTGTAATGTATGGTAATGTATCCAACGGCAATCGGGGGGGGGGGGGGGGTAGTGGGTAATTGGGGGGTGCCGGCAGACAATACTAGCTAGCCTAGTGCTAGCTAGTTTCTAAATTACACTTACATTTAAGTAGATAAATTCATTCCGGCGATCCCCGTTGCACAGCAAAACCTCTGCAGTGGCATGCCTGACACAGTATAGGGCATACCGCTAAGGAGGTTAAATATGATTTTTGATGGCATTTTTGCTTGAAAGTCAAATTCAGCATTGTTTTCACGAAAATTAATGCAAAAAGAATAGTGTCATCTTCGCTCATCACTGCAGTTGACCATACTATTAAAGGATACCCGAATTGACATGTGACATGATGAGATAGACATGGGTATGTACAGTGCCTAGTACACAAATAACTAGGCTGTGTTCCTTTTTTTCTTTCTCTGCCTGAAAGAGTTAAATATCAGGTATGTAAGTGGCTGACTCAGTCCTGACAGGTATGTAAGTGGCTGACTCAGTCCTGAGGAAGTGACTACAGTGTGACCCTCACTGATAAGAAGTAGGAGAACAGAGGCGCCAGCAGGATAAAAATGGATAAAATCTTTAAAATTTGCTTAGAGGAAGTGGTGGATTTACCTCCATAAAGCAGACACGGAAGACTGTCTGAATAGTAGCAATCACATTTATTATATAGTACTCCACAAAGTGCAGTGCAACGCGTTTCGCAGGCCAGCCCGCTTCATCAGGCAATAAACGTGGAGACAAAACAGAATGTCGGCAATAGCAGGTGTAGCACCTCAGTCGATCTTATCACTGATAAGAAATTCCAACTATAAAACACTTTCCTAGCAGAAAATGGCTTCTGAGAGCAGGAAAGAGGTAAAAAGGGCAAATAGTTTATAGATTTTAGCTCTGGCATACTTCAATGAATGTGTCATTGAGCAAAAACAGTAAAACAGTTAAAACTTAAAAAGTAGATTTAAACATAAAATAAAACTGTGCAATATCTGTAGACATTTTTAGGAGAAGGAAGATAGATACAATAGTTTATTTCATTCGTTTACTTCCGCCTCAGGTATCCTTTCAAGATAAAAAGGGGAATTTCTTACCAGTGAGGGTCCTACTGTAGTCACTTCCTGTCTGAGTCAGGACTGAGTCAGCCACTTACATCCCTGATATTTAACTCTTTCAGGCAGAGACAGAGAAAAAGGAACACAGCATAGTTATTTGTGTGCTAGGCACTGTACATACACATGTCTATCTCTTCATGTCACACGTCACTTTGGGTATCCATTAAATAGTACAAGCATTTTAAAGAGGCCCTGTAGTGAAACATAGTAGAATGCAGTAAAGTATTCAGGCTAGACACTTTTATGGTAATTTTCCTGGTTTCTTCCAGAGTAAAATGAGCCATAAATTACTTTTCTCCTATGTTGCTGTCACTTACAGTAAGCAGTAAAAATCTGACATTACCGATAGATTTTGGACTAGCCCATCTTCTTATAGGGGGGGTTCTCAGGGTTTTCTTTATTTTTAAAAGGACTTAGTGAATGGCAGTTGCTCCGTCCAACTGCCAAAAAAGTGTACGTTGAGCAGGGAGGCTGGCCAGCATCTTTGTATAAATTTTTTCAGGGAATGTCTTTATAAAGAATAAAAGCCATGCTGAGAATCCCCCATGAAGAGATGGACTAGCCCAAAACCTGTCGGTAATGTCAGATTTCTACTACCTACTGTAAGTGACAGCAACATAGGAGAAAAGTAATTTATGGCTCATTTTACTCTGGAAGAAATGTACTTCTTATTTGTATGTGTTTTACATTTTAAGATTTTCGCAACAGTTCCTCTTTAAGCATGGAATGTGGGTTGCGTTATGCCTGTGTTGTAGCGCGGGCGTCATGCAACGTATATAGTGTGAACTTAGCTAAAATCTCTCAAATGAGGGTGAAGATATTCACAAAAATTCCTACCTGCTTTCAGCTCCTTTCCACACTATCCAAAAATTAAAAGAAAAAAAAGTAATGGAATTGTAATTTAAAGCCCACCGGCATAATTTTTTGACATCAATAAAAACATTAGTTTAAAGGGATACTGTAGGGGGGTCGGGGGAAAATGAGTTGAAGTTACCAGGGGCTTCTAATGGTCCCCCGCAGACATCCTGTGCCCGCGCAGCCACTCCCCGATGCTCCGCCCCCCGCAGACATCCTGTGCCCGCGCAGCCACTCCCCGATGCTCCGCACCCGCAGACATCCTGTGCCCACGCAGCCACTCCCCGATGCTCCGGCCCCGCCTCTGGTTCACTTCTGGAATTTCAGACTTTAAAGTCTGGAAACCACTGTGCCTGCATTGCTGTGTCCTCGCTCCCCCTGATGTCACCAGGAGTGTACTGCGCAGGCCCAATATGGTCTGTGCCTGCGCCGTACGCTCCTCGTGACATCAGGGGGAGCGAGGACACGGCAACGCAGGCGCAGTGGTTTTCAGACTTTAAAGTCTGAAATTCCAGAAGTGAACCAGAGGCGGGGCCGAGGCATCGGTGAGTGGCTGCGTGGGCACAGGATGTCTGCGGGGGACCATTAGAATCCCCGGGTAAGTTCAACTCATTTTCCCCCGACCCCCCTACAGTATCGCTTTAAATAAATTACATATAAAAAGGCTTGTAAAAAAATGCTGTTGTGTTTGCAAAATAAAAAAGCTGAATATGGCGCTGCAACAACTCCTCTCCCCAGGGCTCTACACCCGCCTGCTCCCACCCCGCCTGCTTAGGCCCCGTTCACACTTGCGTTTTGCCATGCAAACGGAGCGGATCCTGATCGGCTCCTGATCGGATCAGGACCTGATCCAAATCTGGTCCGTTTGCATCAGGCATGCATCAGGCTGCCATCCGGATCCGTGGGCAAAAAATAGCGAAATTTAAATAAAAAAATGTTGGGGTCAGCAGAAGGTGCACCTGGTGCACCTGTAGAATCAGGTTCCTCCGCTGTAGGCCTCACCTCCACCTCCGACATTCTGCCAAACAGCTCCAGCACGTCTGTCACTGCTGCTCCACTCCAGACATGCTTGGCCCATGTGTCCCCATCCGAAATGGCCGCTTGGATACGCATAGGAAGTGGGGTAGAACGTCATGTGTTTGTAGGCAGTGTGTTCTGTGCCTTCCGTTTCCCATTGGTTTCTGTGTTCCTGATGGTGCTGTCAGGCTCAGGTCCGGCTCCGGTCCGGGTGCGTGGGCCGGAGATCCGGACCCAAAAAATAGCGCATGTTGGAAAAGTGTCCGGAGTCCGGATCCGGTCCGGCTCCGTACTGTACGGAACGTACACGTTTGAACGTCCGCATAGCCTTTGCATTGCTATGCGGAACGTACGTTCCGTTTGTACAGTATACGGTCCGGATCCGGTGCGGCAAATCCGGACAGGGAACGCTAATGTCAACCGGATCCGGACACTTTTCCAACATGCGCTATTTTTTGGGTCCGGATCTCCGGCCCACGCACCCGGACCGGACCCCGGACCTGAGCCTGACAGCACCATCCGGAACACAGAAACCAATGGGGAACAGAAGGCACAGAACACACTGCCTACAAACACCTGACGTTTTACCCCACTTCCTATGCGTATCCAAGCGGCCATTTCGGATGGGGACACATGGGCCAAGCATGTCTGGAGTGGAGCAGCAGTGACAGACGTGCTGGAGCTGTTTGGCAGAATGTCGGATCCGGTCTGTTTGCATGTCAAAACGCAAGTGTGAACGGGGCCTTAGACCACTAAATGTTTAGCCACACAGGCATGCAGGGAGGAGAAAGATTCCTCTATCAGTTGAAGCCACGCCCTCCTGGTGGCTCATAGCCTATCAGGATGCAGGGAGGCGAAAGACGCTTCCATCAGGTGAAGCCACGCCCTTCTGCTAACTCATAGCCTATCAGGAAGCAGGGAGGCGAAAGACGCTTCCATCAGGTGAAGCCACACCCTTCTGCTGACTCATAGCCTATCAGGAAGCAGGGAGGCGAAAGACGCTTCCATCAGGTGAAGCCACGCCCTTCTGCTGACTCATAGCCTATCAGGAAGTGGGGCCTGAGAATTACTAGGTGGAATTGAGTAAGTGAAGGGATGGTTTTCGTGAGCATCTAGAAACTCGTTTAGTAGGTATTTTCCTTTTTTTTTATTATGCAGAAACTGCAACGTTTCAACAAAATATCTTCATGCATAATTTATTTAAACAATGTTTTATTACAATTTATTGCCTGATCTTGGGTTTTAACCACTTCACCACTGAGGGGTTTTTCCTCTTATGGACCAGAGCAATTTCTACATTTCAGGGCTCCTCCCATTAATTCACCAATAACTTTATCACGGCTTATCACACCAAAATGATCTATCCTTTTTTTTTTTGCCACAAATTGGGCTTTCTTTGGGTAGTACTTTTCACTAAGAATTATTTTAAATGCATTTTAACAGAAATAATAAGACAGAAAATGAAAATTCCATTATTTATAGTTTTAAAATAAAATATGCAACTGTAAATAATACCCAAACATTTTATTTGTCCATTTGTCCTGGTAATTACATTATAAAATTTAAATTATGTCCCTAGTACAATGTATGGCAATATTTTATTTGGAAATAAAGGTGTATTTTTTCCACTTTGTATTTTTTTTATTACAATCCCTTATTTGCAAAAAAACAACAACAATAATATATCCTCATAGCATACATATTTAAAAAGCTAAGTCCCTAAGGTAACAAGTTATATATTCTGTCACTTTGGCTCTTTTTTTTTCTTTAAAGGGAAGGTCCAAGCAAAATAAAAAAATGAGTTTCACTTACCTGGGGCTTCTACCAGCCCCATGCAGCCATCCTGTGCCCTCGCAGCCACTCACTGCTGCTCCAGTCCCCCGCCACCAGCTAGTTCTGCTTCTACCAGCCCCCTGCAGCCATCCTCTGCCCTCGTAGTCACTCACTGCTGCTCCAGTCCCCCACCACCACCTAGTTCTGCTTCTACCAGCCCCATGCAGCCATCCTGTGCCCTCGTAGTCACTCACTGCTGCTCCAGTCCCCCGCCGCCAGCTAGTTCTGCTTCTACCAGCCCCATGCAGCCATCCTGTGCCCTCGTAGTCACTCACTGCTGCTCCAGTCCCCTGCCACCAGCTAGTTCTGCTTCTACCAGCTCCATGCAGCCATCCTGTGCCCTCGCAGTCACTTACTGCTGCTCCAGTCCCCCGCCACCAGCTAGTTCTGCTTCTACCAGCCCCATGCAGCCATCCTGTGCCCTCCTAGTCACTCACTGCTGCTCCAGTCCCCTGCCACCAGCTAGTTCTGCTTCTACCAGCCCCATGCAGCCATCCTGTGCCCTCATAGTCACTCACTGCTGCTCTAGTCCCCCGCAGCCAGCTAGTTCTGCTTCTACCAGCCCCCTGCAGCCATCCTGTGCCCTCCTAGTCACTCACTGCTGCTCCAGTCCCCCGCCACCAGCTAGTTCTGCTTCTACCAGCCCCATGCAGCCATCCTGTGCCCTCGCAGTCACTCACTGCTGCTCCAGTCCCCCGCCACCAGCTAGTTCTGCTTCTACCAGCCCCATGCAGCCATCCTGTGCCCTCGTAGTCACTCACTGCTGCTCCAGTCCCCCTCCTCCAGCTCGTTCTGCTTCTACCAGCCCCACACAGCCATCCTGTGCCCTCGTAGTCACTCACTGCTGCTCCAGTCCCCCGCCGCCAGCTAGTTCTGCTTCTACCAGCCCCCTGCAGCCATCCTGTGCCCTCGCAGTCACTCACTGCTGCTCCAGTCCCCTGCCACCAGCTAGTTCTGCTTCTACCAGCCCCATGCAGCCATCCTGTGCCCTCGTAGTCACTCACTGCTGCTCCAGTCCCCCGCCACCAGCTAGTTCTGCTTCTACCAGCCGCCTGCAGCCATCATGTGCCCTCGTAGTCACTCACTGCTGCTCCAGTCCCCCGCCACCAGCTAGCTCTGCTTCTACCAGCCCCATGCAGCCATCCTGTGCCCTCGTAGTCACTCACTGCTGCTCCAGTCCCCCGCCGCCAGCTAGTTCTGCTTCTACCAGCCCCATGCAGCCATCCTGTGCCCTCGTAGTCACTCACTGCTGCTCCAGTCCCCCTCCACCAGCTAGTTCTGCTTCTACCAGCCCCATGCAGCCATCCTGTGCCCTCGTAGTCACTCACTGCTGCTCCAGTCCCCCGCCACCAGCTAGTTCTGCTTCTACCAGGCCCATGCAGCCATCCTGTGCCCTCGTAGTCACTCACTGCTGCTCCAGTCCCCCGCCACCAGCTAGTTCTGCCTCTACCAGCCCCTGCAGCCATCCTGTGCCCTCGTAGTCATTCACTGCTGCTCCAATCCCCCACCGCCAGCTAGTTCTGCTTCTACCAGCCCCATGCAGCCATCCTGTGCCCTTGTAGTCACTCACTGCTGCTCCAGTCCCCCGCCACCAGCTAGTTCTGCTTCTACCAGCCCCATGCAGCCATCCTGTGCCCTTGCAGTCACTCACTGCTGCTCCAGTCCCCTGTCACCAGCTAGTTCTGCTTCTACCAGCCCCCTGCAGCCATCCTGTGCCCTTGCAGTCACTCACTGCTGCTCCAGTCCCCCTATGCCAGCTAGTTCTGCTTCTACCAGCCCCATGCAGCCATCCTGTGCCCTCGCAGTCACTCACTGCTGCTCCAGTCCCCCGCTGGCAGCTAGTTCTGCTTCTACCAGCCCCCTGCAGCCATCCTGTGCCCTCGTAGTCACTCACTGCTGCTCCAGTCCCCCGCTGGCAGCTAGTTCTGCTTCTACCAGCCCCATGCAGCCATCCTGTGCCCTCGTAGTCGCTCACTGCTGCTCCAGTCCCCCGCCACCAGCTAGTTCTGCTTCTACCAGCCCCATGCAGCCATCCTGTGCCCTTGCAGTCACTCACTGCTGCTCCAGTCCCCTGTCACCAGCTAGTTCTGCTTCTACCAGCCCCCTGCAGCCATCCTGTGCCCTTGCAGTCACTCACTGCTGCTCCAGTCCCCCTATGCCAGCTAGTTCTGCTTCTACCAGCCCCATGCAGCCATCCTGTGCCCTCGCAGTCACTCACTGCTGCTCCAGTCCCCCGCTGGCAGCTAGTTCTGCTTCTACCAGCCCCCTGCAGCCATCCTGTGCCCTCGTAGTCACTCACTGCTGCTCCAGTCCCCCGCTGGCAGCTAGTTCTGCTTCTACCAGCCCCATGCAGCCATCCTGTGCCCTCGTAGTCGCTCACTGCTGCTCCAGTCCCCCGCCGCCAGCTAGTTCTGCTTCTACCAGCCCCATGCAGCCATTCTGTGCCCTCGTAGTCACTCACTGCTGCTCCAGTCCCCCGCTGGCAGCTAGTTCTGCTTCTACCAGCCCCCTGCAGCCATCCTGTGCCCTCGTAGTCACTCACTGCTGCTCCAGTCCCCCGCCGCCAGCTAGTTCTGCTTCTACCAGCCCCATGCAGCCATTCTGTGCCCTCGTAGTCACTCACTGCTGCTCCAGTCCCCCGCTGGCAGCTAGTTCTGCTTCTACCAGCCCCCTGCAGCCATCCTGTGCCCTCGTAGTCACTCACTGCTGCTCCAGTCCCTCGCCGCCAGCTAGTTCTGCTTCTACCAGCCCCATGCAGCCATCCTGTGCCCTCGTAGTCACTCACTGCTGCTCCAGTCCCCTGTCACCAGCTAGTTCTGCTTCTACCAGCCCCCTGCAGCCATCCTGTGCCCTTGCAGTCACTCACTGCTGCTCCAGTCCCCCTCCACCAGCTAGTTCTGCTTCTACCAGCCCCATGCAGCCATCCTGTGCCCTCGTAGTCACTCACTGCTGCTCCAGTCCCCCGCCACCAGCTAGTTCTGCTTCTACCAGCCCCCTGCAGCCATCCTGTGCCCTTGCAGTCACTCACTGCTGCTCCAGTCCCCCGCCGCCAGCTAGTTCTGCTTCTACCAGCCCCATGCAGCCCTCCTGTGCCCTCGTAGTCACTCATTGCTGCTCCAGTCCCCCACCGCCAGCTAGTTCTGCTTCTACCAGCCCCATGCAGCCATCCTGTGCCCTCGTAGTCACTCACTGCTGCTCCAGTCCCCCGCTGGCAGCAAGCCGACCTCGGAGGTCGGCCGGCCGCATTGCGTACATTTTGACGCATTCCCGCCAGTGCAGGAACATTAACACATACATTTTTACGCATTACCGGTTGAATGCGTACATTTTTTACACATTGAACCAGTAATGCGTAAAAATGTATGTGTTAATGTTCCTGCACTAGCGGGAATACGTCAAAATGTACGCAATGCGGCCCGTGCCAGCGAGGGACCAGAGCAGCAGTGAGTGACTACGAGGGCACAGGATGGCTGCAGGGGGCTGGTAGAGGCAGAACTAGCTGGTGGCGGGGGACTGGAGCAGCAGTGAGTGACTACGAGGGCACAGGATGGCTGCATGGGGCTGGTAGAAGCAGAACTAGCTGGTGGCGGGGGACTGGAGCAGCAGTGAGTGACTACGAGGGCACAGGATGGCTGCATGGGGCTGGTAGAAGCAGAACTAGCTGGTGGCGGGGGACTGGAGCAGCAGTGAGTGACTACGAGGGCACAGGATGGCTGCATGGGGCTGGTAGAAGCAGAACTAGCTGGTGGAGGGGGACTGGAGCAGCAGTGAGTGACTACGAGGGCACAGGATGGCTGCAGGGGGCTGGTAGAAGCAGAACTAGCTAGTGGAGGGGGACTGGAGCAGCAGTGAGTGACTACGAGGGCACGGGATGGCTGCATGGGGCTGGCAGAAGCCCCAGGTAAGTGAAACTCATTTTTTTTATTTTGCTTGGACCTTCCCTTTAATTATAGTACCTGTGGGGACAGAAAGGGGGTTAATAGAGTTTTTATTTCTATATGTTCGCTTTTTTGTGTGGAAAAAAAATAGGGAATTGCACTATTATATTTGTCCACTAACTGGCACTAGCTGAATCACAGCTTTCTATACTATAACGGAAGTAAAAGTAGTGTTTTGGTTGTTTTTTTTTACAGTTTTTTAATGAATAATCTCTGCTGTTCTGTTACAGCAGAGATTATTCATGAATCTGGCACTTAGATTGGGGAATGGGAACATGTTTCCATTCTCCAATCTTTCCTGTAACTGCGGCTCACGGGTGCGAGCGCCAGTGTGTGCGCCGTGCATCAAAATCCAGAGGCGATTATCTACGCCCCTGGCTACTACCGTAGTGGGTGACAGCAACAAAGAAAAAAATGTAAAAAATGTTATAGCATATTTTGCGATGGGAATGCAGACATCAAACCAACAAACGTTGATTCCGGTGGTACCGTTAATGACTAACTGTACGTGGTTTATAGCAAGCTTTCCAAACCAATACTATCTAAATAAATACTAAAGAAATACTATCAATTCACATATTTTTTTTCAATTGACACAGGAATTGTTTGGGAAGTGCTGCTAAGTACTGGTGTATACATTTTAGTAGCAACTACTTTGTTTACTGTTAGCAAAATACATTCAAAGTTTACTGACGCCAAAACTGACGGCTGACTGAGCCATGAGGAGAGGGGAAATTCCCCTCACACTTGATCAGGTAACTCTATGTGTAGCTCTGTGTGTGACAGAGAAGAGAGCTCACAACAGCTGCAGCTCCTGTGTCTTGTGTTTCTGACTGACCTGTCTGAAGAGAGCAGAGGAAATGTAACTAATTGTCACAGCTTTTCATACTGTTTTTGCTTTCAGAGTTTGATATGTTTGATATTTGCTTTCTGTAGTCTGATATGCAGCTCTGGCTGTGCATTGAAGCAGACACCCCTTCTGCAATTGATTTGTCCCAATATAGCTAAATCCTACCCTCAATAAATACAGTTTTTGCCTCTGATATTTACCATGAAAAGTAGGAAAATGTTTACACAGCTACTTAGACATTATTTGCACACTGTCGTTTTAGAACACTTGAGTATCGATAGTATTCCTTTAAGTTTCTTCTTCAGGCATTATACAGAACTGGATCAGAACCTCACAATTGATTGTGCGGTTCTGGTCCAGTTCTGTATAATGCCTAAAGAAGAAACTTAACGTTTGTTGGTTTGATGTCGGTATTTCTGCTCCTTCAACACCGGACCGCACTGCACTTGCTTTGCTATAGGAGAAGTCTACATTTTATATGTATGCATTTTATATTTTAGACTTCACGATAGTTGTCCTTCAACGAGGAACTTTAACCAAGGATTGAACTAAATATTTTCCTTTTCTAAAATAGATCATCAGGGGGCTCTGTATGGCTGATATTGTGGTGAAACCCCTCCCACAGTGTGATGTCATCACCATGACCCTGACGGTTTCCTGTCTGTGAACCTCAGTGCATTGTGGGAAATAACAGCTGTTTCCAACTGCCAAGCAAGCAGCATCTCCCGCTGTGCATAGAACTCTGTGTAACGAACATTCTATACAGATCACCTGGCAGAACTAAAGATGTCACCACCAGTGATAAATTTCAGATTGTAAATCAGAGAGTGGAAAGATTTTACAATGGGCAAACACTGACTAAATAATCTATAAATGAATATTGTAAACATTAAGCAATTGTAACTGGGAGAGGGTAGGAGGCGCCCCAGGCTATATATCTATATTTCTTATGTTAAATGATTCAATGAAGCAAAAGTACTGGTATTCCTACCTTGAAGGAGTAAAACTTACACGTAAGGTAGCGATAAAACTTCTCAAGCTTTTATTAATAAGGCACAATTTGACAACGCATTTCACGGCCAGAGCCGCTTCCTCAGGTCTATAGGTGTGCCCTTCAAAGTAAAAAAGGCAATGCTCAGGGTCAACACACAATATACATTCTAACTATGTTAACAAACAATGAGGTAAAAACATTTCTTACTTACGTGTAAGTTTTACTCCTACAAGGTAGGAATACCAGAACTTTTTCTTAATTGAATCATATAACATAAGAAATATAGTTATATACCCTGGGGGGACTCCTACCCTCTCCCAGTTACTTCACCACTATCCAGGGGAAAAAACGCCTGGAAGCTCTCCAGGTGTGCCATCTTTTTCCGGAGCTGTGACCTACCGCACCACTAGTAGCAAGGCCGAGTGGGGACAGCACTTCCCTACATGCTGAATGGGTGGTTGCTTTTATAGCGACCCAATTTTGTGAGTATATTTCTTAACTCATACACTTTCTTCTGGTGTCTCCCAGTTAATACACCAGATCGGGCTCCTGGTCTCTCTGTGCCTTTTTGTTTCTACAAGAACCTGAATAAGCAATTGTATTCCTGGTGTTATTTTCTCCACAGCTCCTCTTTAAGTTAAGTATCACAACACCCTGTGATTAGGTGACTTTTTACATGTTCCACTGTAATTATCCTCAGGTAGTTAAAGCCCAGAACCTGTTTTAAAATAAGCCTGTTGTCCCGTGACCTCCATGCTGTTCCGGTAACACTGTCCACATGTTCGGCTGGCCATGAAGGCCAGGGCTGACTGCACTCCTAATAATCAGGTGGCATCACATGATATGTAGATTCAGGGCCAGGGCTGAGGGCGCTCCTAATAATAAGGCGGCATCACATGATATGTATATTCAGGGCCAGGGCTGAGGGCGCTTCTAATCACATGATATGTATATTCAGGACCAGGGCTGAGGACGCTCCTAGTCACATGATATGTAGATTCAGGGCCAGGGCTGAGGGCGCTCCTAGTCGCATGATATGTAGATTCAGGGCCAGGGCTGAGGGCGCTCCTAATAATAAGGCGGCATCACATGATATGAAGATTCAGGGCCAGGGCTGAGGGCACTCCTAGTCACATGATATGTAGATTCACGGCCAGGGCTGAGGGTGCTCCTAATCACACGATATGTAGATTCAGGGCCAGGGCTGAGGGCGCTCCTAATAATAAGGCGGCATCACATGATATGTAGATTCAGGACCAGGGCTGAGGGCACTCCTAGTCACATGATATGTAGATTCAGGGCCAGGGCTGAGGGCGCTCCTTATCACACGATATGTAGATTCAGGGCCAGGGCTGAGGGCGCTCCTAGTCACATGATATGTAGATTCAGGGCCAGGGCTGAGGGTGCTCCTAGTCACATGATATGTAGATTCAGGGCCAGGGCTGAGGGTGCTCCTAGTCACATGATATGTAGATTCAGGGCCAGGGCTAAGGGCGCTCCTAGTCACATGATATGTAGATTCAGGGCCAGGGCTGAGGGTGCTCCTAGTCACATGATATGTAGATTCAGGGCCAGGGCTGAGGGCGCTCCTAATAATAAGGCGGCATCACATGATATGTATATTCAGGGCCAGGGCTGAGGGCGCTTCTAATCACATGATATGTATATTCAGGACCAGGGCTGAGGACGCTCCTAGTCACATGATATGTAGATTCAGGGCCAGGGCTGAGGGCGCTCCTAGTCGCATGATATGTAGATTCAGGGCCAGGGCTGAGGGCGCTCCTAATAATAAGGCGGCATCACATGATATGAAGATTCAGGGCCAGGGCTGAGGGCACTCCTAGTCACATGATATGTAGATTCACGGCCAGGGCTGAGGGTGCTCCTAATCACACGATATGTAGATTCAGGGCCAGGGCTGAGGGCGCTCCTAATAATAAGGCGGCATCACATGATATGTAGATTCAGGACCAGGGCTGAGGGCACTCCTAGTCACATGATATGTAGATTCAGGGCCAGGGCTGAGGGCGCTCCTTATCACACGATATGTAGATTCAGGGCCAGGGCTGAGGGCGCTCCTAGTCACATGATATGTAGATTCAGGGCCAGGGCTGAGGGTGCTCCTAATCACATGATATGTAGATTCAGGGCCAGGGCTGAGGGCGCTCCTAGTCACATGATATGTAGATTCAGGGCCAGGGCTGAGGGCGCTCCTAATAATAAGGCGGCATCACATGATATGTAGATTCAGGGCCAGGGCTGAGGGCACTCCTAGTCACATGATATGTAGATTCAGGGCCAGGGCTGAGGGCGCTCCTAATAACACGATATGTAGATTCAGGGCCAGGGCTGAGGGTGCTCCTAGTCACATGATATGTAGATTCAGGGCCAGGGCTGAGGGTGCTCCTAGTCACACAATATGTAGATTCAGGGCCAGGGCTGAGGGCGCTCCTAGTCACATGATATGTAGATTCAGGGCCAGGGCTGAGGGCGCTCCTAGTCACATGATATGTAGATTCAGGGCCAGTGCTGAGGGCGCTCCTAATCACATGATATGTAGATTCAGGGCCAGGGCTGAGGGCGCTCCTAATAATAAGGCGGCATCACATGACATGTAGATTCAGGTCCAGGGCTGAGGGCACTCCTAGTCACATGATATATAGATTCAGGGCCAGGGCTGAGGACGCTCCTTATCACATGATATATAGATTCAGGGCCAGGGCTGAGGGTGCTCCTAGTCACATGATATATAGATTCAGGGCCAGGGCTGAGGGCGCTCCTAATAATAAGGCGGCATCACATGATATGTAGATTCACGGCCAGGGCTGAGGGCACTCCTAGTCACATGATATGTAGATTCACGGCCAGGGCTGAGGGTGCTCCTAATCACACGATATGTAGATTCAGGGCCAGGGCTGAGGGCGCTCCTAATAATAAGGCGGCATCACATGATATGTAGATTCAGGACCAGGGCTGAGGGCACTCCTAGTCACATGATATGTAGATTCAGGGCCAGGGCTGAGGGCGCTCCTTATCACACGATATGTAGATTCAGGGCCAGGGCTGAGGGCGCTCCTAGTCACATGATATGTAGATTCAGGGCCAGGGCTGAGGGTGCTCCTAATCACATGATATGTAGATTCAGGGCCAGGGCTGAGGGCGCTCCTAGTCACATGATATGTAGATTCAGGGCCAGGGCTGAGGGCGCTCCTAATAATAAGGCGGCATCACATGATATGTAGATTCAGGGCCAGGGCTGAGGGCACTCCTAGTCACATGATATGTAGATTCAGGGCCAGGGCTGAGGGCGCTCCTAATAACACGATATGTAGATTCAGGGCCAGGGCTGAGGGTGCTCCTAGTCACATGATATGTAGATTCAGGGCCAGGGCTGAGGGTGCTCCTAGTCACACAATATGTAGATTCAGGGCCAGGGCTGAGGGCGCTCCTAGTCACATGATATGTAGATTCAGGGCCAGGGCTGAGGGCGCTCCTAGTCACATGATATGTAGATTCAGGGCCAGTGCTGAGGGCGCTCCTAATCACATGATATGTAGATTCAGGGCCAGGGCTGAGGGCGCTCCTAATAATAAGGCGGCATCACATGACATGTAGATTCAGGTCCAGGGCTGAGGGCACTCCTAGTCACATGATATATAGATTCAGGGCCAGGGCTGAGGGTGCTCCTAGTCACATGATATATAGATTGAGGGCCAGGGCTGAGGGCACTCCTAGTCACATGATATGTAGATTCAGGGCCAGGGCTGAGGGCGCTCCTAGTCACATGATATATAGATTCAGGGCCAGGGCTGAGGGCGCTCCTAGTCACATGATATATAGATTGAGGGCCAGGGCTGAGGGCACTCCTCGTCACATGATATGTAGATTCAGGGCCAGGGCTGAGGGCGCTCCTCATCACATGATATGTAGATTCAGGGCCAGGGCTAAGGGCGCTCCTAGTCACATGATATGTAGATTCAGGGCCAGGGCTGAGGGCACTGCTAGTCACATGATATGTAGATTCAGGGCCAGGGCTGAGGGCGCTCCTAATAATAAGGTGGCATCACATGACATGTAGATTCAGGTCCAGGGCTGAGGGCGCTCCTAGTCACATGATATATAGATTCAGGGCCAGGGCTGAGGGCGCTCCTAGTCACATGATATATAGATTCAGGGCCAGGGCTGAGGGCGCTCCTAGTCACATGATATATAGATTGAGGGCCAGGGCTGAGGGCACTCCTAGTCACATGATATATAGATTCAGGGCCAGGGCTGAGGGCGCTCCTAGTCACATGATATATAGATTGAGGGCCAGGGCTGAGGGCGCTCCTAGTCACATGATATGTAGATTCAGGGCCAGGGCTGAGGGCGCTCCTAGTCACATGATATATAGATTGAGGACCAGGGCTGAGGGCGCTCCTAGTCACATGATATATAGATTGAGGACCAGGGCTGAGGGCACTCCTCGTCACATGATATGTAGATTCAGGGCCAGGGCTGAAGGCGCTCCTCATCACATGATATGTAGATTCAGGGCCAGGGCTAAGGGCGCTCCTAGTCACATGATATGTAGATTCAGGGCCAGGGCTGAGGACGCTCCTAATCACATGATATATAGATTCAGGGCCAGGGCTGAGGGCGCTCCTAGTCACATGATATATAGATTCAGGGCCAGGGCTGAGGACGCTCCTAATCACATGATATGTAGATTCAGGGCCAGGGCTGAGGACGCTCCTAATCACATGATATGTAGATTCAGGGCCAGGGCTGAGGGCGCTCCTAATCACATGATATGTAGATTCAGGGCCAAGGCTGAGGGCGCTCCTAGTCACATGATAGATTCAGGGCCAGGGCTGAGGGCGCTCCTAGTCACATGATATGTACATTCAGGGCCAAGGCTGAGGGCGCTCCTAGTCACATGATATATAGATTCAGGGCTCGGGCTGAGGGCGCCCCTAGTCACATGATATATAGATTCAGGGCCAGGGCTGAGGGCGCTCCTAGTCACATGATATATAGATTCAGGGCCAGGGCTGAGGACGCTCCTAGTCACATGATATGTAGATTCAGGGCCAGGGCTAAGGGCGCTCCTAGTCACATGATATGTAGATTCAGGGCCAGGGCTGAGGGCGCTCCTAGTCACATGATATGTAGATTCAGGGCCAGGGCTAAGGGCGCTCCTAGTCACATGATATGTAGATTCAGGGCCAGGGCTGAGGACGCTCCTAATCACATGATATATAGATTCAGGGCCAGGGCTGAGGGCGCTCCTAGTCACATGATATATAGATTCAGGGCCAGGGCTGAGTGTGCTCCTAATCACATGATATGTAGATTCAGGGCCAGGGCTGAGGGCGCTCCTAATCACATGATATGTAGATTCAGGGCCAGGGCTGAGGACGCTCCTAGTCACATGATATATAGATTCAGGGCCAGGGCTGAGGGCGCCCCTAGTCACATGATATATAGATTCAGGGCCAGGGCTGAGTGTGCTCCTAATCACATGATATATAGATTCAGGGCCAGGGCTGAGGGCGTTCGTAATCACATGATATGTAGATTCAGGGCCAGGGCTGAGGGCGCTCCTAGTCACATGATATATAGATTCAGGGCCAGGGCTGAGGGCGCTCCTAGTCACATGATATGTAGATTCAGGGCCAGGGCTAAGGGCGCTCCTAGTCACATGATATGTAGATTCAGGGCCAGGGCTGAGGACGCTCCTAATCACATGATATATAGATTCAGGGCCAGGGCTGAGGGCGCTCCTAGTCACATGATATGTAGATTCAGGGCCAGGGCTAAGGGCGCTCCTACTCACATGATATGTAGATTCAGGGCCAGGGCTGAGGACGCTCCTAGTCACATGATATATAGATTCAGGGCCAGGGCTGAGGGCGCCCCTAGTCACATGATATATAGATTCAGGGCCAGGGCTGAGTGTGCTCCTAATCACATGATATATAGATTCAGGGCCAGGGCTGAGGGCGTTCGTAATCACATGATATGTAGATTCAGGGCCAGGGCTGAGGGCGCTCCTAGTCACATGATATGTAGATTCAGGTCCAGGGCTGAGGGCGCTCCTAATAATAAGGCGGCATCACATGATATGTAAATTCAGGGCTGAGCGGACAGCCAGGCTCCCCGGTACCTCTCCATGTCCTGCAGAGCTGGCTCCCTCCAGTTGTCAGCAATGATCTCTCCCTGCAGTCTGTCTCCCAATAGATGCCATGCTTTCCCGCAGAACCCTAGAGATAGGCTTCTGTAGGAGCAGCTCACAGATACAGGGCCTCTTGACTTTCCTCATGCAATTAACTGTAATATGCACCTTTAACCCTGTCCACACATCCCTCTTGGCAACAACAGGCAGCTTTAAAGCAGGCCTGAACTCAGAACTTCCTTTCTGCTCCAAAAGATAAGCAACAGCATAATAACCTTTAAAGAAAAACATTTCCTTCTTACAGCTGATACAAATCCTGTAATGAATCTGCAGTGTGTCTACTTCCTGCTTTCATGGACGCAGACGTATTGTTAACATCCTGTGCTTTCAAATTAGCCTCTCTGCCGTGGCAGGCAACTGACACAGCTGAGGGATCAAATTACAACTTGTGATTAGTCACAGATGAGGGGGAATTAGACATACAGGGTGCATTTCTCTGTTTTCCTCCTGCCGTGTGCAAGAGTTCAGGTCCACGTTAACCCCGTCTACACGTCCCTCTTGGCAACTAAAGGCAGCTTTCGGGAAAGAAATCTTTATTGTTGTGAGACTATATGTTTATTGATTGAAATCCTGCACAAAAAACATATCTTACCGATGCGAAAGCGGGGATGCAGTTCAGGCCTGACGTTTTTCTGGCTCCAGTTGGGGTTAGGTTTATTTTTAGAGATTCTTTTATTTGTTAGCTGCAGGGGAAGCAGGCATTTTTTTTGTGTGCTTTTTTGGAGTTTTTGTTTTTGTACAGCAAGCTGGCTGAGTTATAATTAAAGAGTAACTACAAGCACAGAAAGTGGGATCAAGCAGTCAGTTGCGATTGTTCTCCAGGAAACATTGTAACTGTGCTTAATTCCGAAAGTCATTTTAGTGCAATTCACTGCAGTTCTGCAAACGCCCACGTCGTGTGCTTCTGGCTGGGACGGCTGCCTGCCACAGGATCTGATGCACTGTAAACACCACGGCCCTTATGCAATTCAATTTTTTCCTGAGTTTTCTTCTCCTAGGAGATAATCTTTCAACTTTTTAAAATAACGGAGGGCAAACAGCAAACGGGGGCAGAGGAGGATACACGGAGGGTTGGGGGAGTAGGAGACAGGGGGGCGGGGATGGGGGATAGGGGCGTAGCAATAGGGGGTGTAGAGATGGAAGCAGGAAATTTGGGCGCATGAGGCAGGTGGACAAAAAGGGCGCCGCCATTCACTCCTATAATAAATATCGTTTAATGGGCGCCCAACAGGAAAAAAGGGCGCCGGAGAAAAATAACGTTTTAAAAGCGGCGCCCGGAGACTTTTAATGTTTTATAACTGATTCTCATGATTACACATTATGTAATGATTTATAATTTTTAAAACATTATTTTTAAACGAAGAACAGCACAATATTTTTTTAAAACGATATTAATGCTTATCACAGGGGGGTCTTAGGGTTAGGCACCACCAGGGGGGTCTTAGGGTTAGGCACCTCCAAGGCGTGCAGCTTACCAATACATATAGCAGATCCAGCACAGAGACAAAGCGGTCGCGCACATCCAAGTAAAACGTCACTTTTATTCCAAAAGTTTAAAAGTCATACACCATAACTGTAGCAGGACCAGATGATGCACCACAATTGTTAACGGCGCAAAACGGCTGTAGAACTCCCAAACTGCCTGTACATCTCTCCATTGCCTGCTACAGTTATGGTGTATGACTTTTAAACTTTTTGGAATAAAAGTGACATTTTACTTGGATGTGCGCGACATCTATAAGATGCTCCTAGAACATGGACACAGCAAGTTTAGTATATTTTTTCCCCTGGTTTTTGCCCTGTAAACCTGGGTGCTTCTTATATTCCTGAGTGTCTTATATGCCAAAAATACAGTATACCCTGAATCATTAGTGGCCACCATAATGCTTCTGACTGCAGCAACAGATTGAGATGAAAGATGGGGCCTAGACTGCACTGTGCGAGAAGATTGGAGCCTGCCGCTTGAGGAAATCTATGCAGCCTGAAATAATTGTGAAAGGGGCTTCTTTTTAACCACTTAAAGGGACACTTAAGTCAAACAAAAAAAATGAGTTTTACTCACCTAGGGCTTCCAATAGCCCCCTTTAGCTGTCCGGTGCCCTCGCCGCCTCCCTCCGATCCTCCTGGCCCCGCCGGCAGCCACTTCCTGTTTCGGTGACAGGAGCTGACAGGCTGGGGACGCGAGTGATTCTTCGCGTTCCCAGACACATTAGCACCCTCTATGCTGCTATATGGTATATGATATATGCTATAGCAGCATAGATGGCGCTATTGTGGCCAGGAACGTGAAGAATCACTCGCGTCTCCAGCCTGTCAGCTCCTGTCACCGAAACAGGAAGTGGCTGCCGGCGGGGCCAGGTGGATCGGAGGGAGACGGCGAGGGCACCGGACAGCTGCAGGGGGCTATTGGAAGCCCCAGGTGAGTATAACTAATTTTTTTTTGTTTGACTTAAGTGTCCCTTTAACCACTTCTCTACCACGGGGTTTTTCACCTAAAAACCACAGCAATTTTCACATTTAAGGGAGGCAAGGGTTAATGGGCTTAATGGGGGTATAATTTATTTAAAAAAAACCTCACTGATGCTGATCAGTCACTAATGCTGTGTTAGTTATCTGAGATCCTCTCACGAGTGATCTCAGTAACTGTAACAGCATAGTGACTGATACAATGTTTACACACATTCTGCATGAATAAGCACTGTCATTGGCTTTGTGAACACATGTTCACATCAGCCAATCACAGACCAGCGGGTGCCCGACGCGTATGCACGTCCGCGTGCACGCGGACGCGGACGCGCACGCGATCGCGCACGCGAACGCGATCGCGCACAGCAGGAAAATAAACAGGAGTTGCCTATCTACGCCCCTGTGACTCAGGTGAATTTTAAAGGGGCGTAGATAAGCGTGGCAGAGGTTGTTAAGTGGTTAAGGACCACGGCTTAAACCTCCCTAGTGACCAGGCCATTTTTTAGTAATTAGGCCACTGCAACTTTGACCAAGAATTAAACTTTATTCCAATCAGTAGCTGATACCCCCTTTTACATGAGAAATCTATTTCTTTTCACAAACAGACCATCAGGGGGCGCTGTATGACTGATATTGTGGTGAAACCCCTCCCACAAGAAACTCTGAGGACCGTGGCACTCCTGGCAGTTTCCTGTCTGTGAACCTTGTTGCATTGTGGGAAATAGCTGTTTACAGCTGTTTCCAACTGCCAAAACAGCAAGCAGCAGCTACATCACCTGCTAACAGTAAAAATGTCACCATGTAATAAATGTCAGAATGTAAATCAGGGATTTAAAAGATTTTACAATGGGCAAACACTGACTAAATCCTTTATACATAATTATTGTAAAAATGAAGCACTTTTTTTATTACATTATTTTCACTGGAGTTTCTCTTTAAGGCCTCGCTGCAGGGCCGTACAACTCAGCACACAAGTGATTCCCCCCTTTTCTGCCCACTAATAGAGCTCTCTGTTGGTGGGCTCTGATCGCTCCCAGGATGTTTGTTTGTTTTTTTGTAAATATTTATTCTATTTTTTTAAATAAATAAACTTATTTTATTATTTATTTTTCTAACCCTCTCTCCCGCTGCCAGCCTATGACAGTGATCGGCTGTCATAGGTATCAGTCTATGAGAGACGATTGTTCCTGTCTCCCCCAGGGGGACAGCCGTGTCACATGGCTGTCCCCAGTACAGAGCTGCCTATACAGTGTAAATAGACGGCATCAATTTTCGCCGTCTAACAGTCGTTTCGCCGTCTATCATTCTCCTAGCGGTGATCGCTGCTGGGAGACTGATGAAGGAGCGGAGCTCCGCCTACCAAGCAGGTGATGCGCACAAATCGGTGTGCGCGATCTCTTGCAAAACCCCGCCCCCAGGACTGCATGCCAATTGGCGTGAAGTGGTCCTGGGGCTGTCGCCGCGCTCACGCCAATCAGCATGGAGCGGTCGGCAGGAGGTTAACCAGGAATTTTAAAAACGACTTACTTCTTAACTATTGATCGACAAGCTTATACACAGATAGAAAAATGCTCTGAAACTGAGGGAACTTATGAGAGAAGAGACAACATTTCAAAGAAAGAAGAGACTTACGATCATAAAAAGGTGTCTATTTTTCAACATGAAGTTACCACAAATGATCGACTTTTGGCAACAACATGAAAAACAAACTGTAACAACTAACACCACATTAATCCCATCACAGTCCTTTCATGCAGAACTGCAGATTTTTGGGTCCCACATTGTGTAGTACGAGGGAAACATTTGTGCTTGGAGTGTAGACTAAAGCAGACCCGAGATGAAAAACTAACTATAGCAAGTAACTTTTATGTATATCTTATCTAAAGCTTAGATGGTTTACACAGCATATCTAGCTGCAAACAGCTTCAAAAGTATATTATTGTTTCTTCCTGTGATACAATGAGAGCAGCCATATTCTGCTTGTTATCATTACATGGGCAAGCTGCTCTGCATCTCCACCCCTCAGCCTGTGAAAACTCCACTCCTCTCTCCTCCCTTCTCCACCCCCTCTCCTCCTTCCCGCCCCTCTCTTCCCCTCTCCGCTCCCTTGCCTCTGAAATCTCTTGCATGCTTCAGCAAAAGCCTCCTCCTCCCCAGGCTGAGCTCCCATGAGCACTTGCAGCATGGGACTCAGAATGCTTAGGCGCTGGAGGAGCTGGGGGCGTGGATACATTAATTTACATGCAATTAGGTAATAAATAAAATAAAAAAAAAAACATTTGGTGGGAAGAATGCCCAATAAACTAGTTGTAACGGGCAGAAAAATGAAGGCAGAAAAAGTTTGTCTCGGATCCACTTTAGCCATTTTAGCGGTATGGACGAGCTCAGCTCGTCCATCACCGCCGATGGCTGCCGCTCAGGCCCTGCTGGGCCGATTTTGATGAAATAAAAAGCAGCACACGCAGCCGGCACTTTGCCAGCCGCGTGTGCTGCCTGATCGCCGCCGCTCTGCGGCGATCCGCCGCGAGCAGCGGCGAAAGAGGATCCCCCCAGCCGCCTGAGCATGCGCAGCCGGAACAAATAGTTCCGGCCAGCGCTTAGGGCTGGATCGGAGGCGGCAGACGTCAGGACGTCGGCTGACGTCCATGACGTCACTCCGCTCGTCGCCATGGCGACGAGGAAAGCCAAACAAGGAAGGCTGCTCATTGCAGCCTTCCTTGTTAGTTCTGCTTGCCGGAGGCAATCAGAAGAACGCCTCCGGAGCGCCCTCTAGTGGGCTTTCATGCAGCCAACTTTCAGTTGGCTGCATGAAATAGTTTTTTTTTAATAAAAAAAAAAACCTCCCGCAGCCGCCCTGGCGATCTCAATAGAACGCCAGGGTGGTTAAAGAGTAACTCCAATTTTGTCGAATTGCAGATGCTTCACAGTAGTACAGTTAGCCTTCTTTAAAGTGTCAGTCGCAAAATCAAATTCCATGTACCTACTGCTCTGTATGGCAGCCTGTAACATTACCCTGCATTGCAAGCATTCCAATATAATCATGTGTCAGGCTGGCTCTATTTTCGCCATTGCCAATGAGAAGGAAGCTTGTCATCACCTTTCACACATGCCAGCTCCTCACTGATTGGCTGAGGGCAGTTCAGTGAGCTGCTGAAATCTGATCTATGCTGTGCTCATAGGTGTTTACAAAGCAAGCTAGCTATGACAGTGCAGTTTCTAGAAGAAATAAAAAAGTAAGGGAGGAAATTACATCAGGATTGGCTTCAGTCAGAGAAAAGCAAGATGGAAAATTCCAAAAACATGTTGATGGTACAAAACATCTGTTATGCAAGTAGAAAACATTTTTTCCTGGGATAGTATGGCTGTCCCTGCTGCTTTAACCCATAAGGCTGAACTGCAAGCTTGTCAAGCAGCCTCAGCCTCCCATCTGGAAGCCACTGAGCTCCTTCCACCCAACGCCTGAAGCCAGAGGGATATGGTGGCTGCCAGATTTCCTTTTATCTTTGTTAATAAAGTTATATAATAAAAAGTTGTTTTTCAGAATCTGTTATATTTTGCGGATTTGCGCTATTACTACAGATGTCGCGAACATAGAATTTTCTGTTCAGGAACGCAAACTTCCGAAAACTGTTTGCGAATCTGGCGAACCGCGGCTATAGACTTCATTGGGCAGGCAAATTTTAACCACTTTGCATCCAGACCTTTTTTGCCACTTATAGGCCAGAGCAGTTTTGACAGTTTAGCTATGTCCTTATTTAATCAGAAATAACTTTATCCCTACTTAGGACACAAAAATGAAATATATATTGATTTTTCCAAAACAAACTAGGTTTTCATTGTATGCCATTTTTTTCCCTCGAACAATTTTGTTTTCTATGAATTTTAATGGGAAAACAAAGAAAAAAATAGAAAAAAACATTTATTTCTCAGTTTTACCAATTGTAGATAAAAAACACAAATGTTGTTTGGCTATTCTTACTGCTTATCAGAAAACTTAGATTATGTTCTGGTCACAATTTATGGTGAAGATATTTGATTCTGAAATAATGCTACAGAGTGTATTTTTCACTATGAAATGAGAAAATAAAAGTATTTTTAATAGTAAAAATCAATCTCATTAGCTCAGGGAACATATATTCCCTTTCATCAATTAGTGCTGCATCAGATAGTGCCAGAAATGTGCAGAGGAGAAATGCCCAATCCTGCACAGCACTGCTTCTGCTACAAGACGTATATCTACTGACCTGTGGCTTTAAATGAATTCTCAGAGGACGTATATCTACTAACTTGTGGATAAAGTGGTTAAAACCTATAATGACTGTTTCTGGCCACAAAAGTGATGGAAAAGTTGTTTCAAGGGGTCTAACACCTGGACTGTGGCATGCCGGAGGGGGATCCATGCCAAAAGTCTCACCAAAAATTACGGAGTTGATGCAAAGTCGGGTTTTAATCCCTAAAGGGCGGGAATCACATTATGCACGGCTCTGGGTGTCAGTGGGCTGTGGAGTGTCTCACACAGAGAGATACAATAGTACTATCAGAATACAGTGAAAAAAGAATGCACTGGAGTGGTCCTGTGCCTGCAACTTAGGGTTTGTTCACACTGCAGGCGTTTTTTTTTTTTTTTTAAATCGCCCACTAAATGCTTGTACAATGAATGTCTATGAGAAGGTTCCTATGAGCGCTGGTCGTGCGCTGTCCGTTCAGTAAGGCGGTGCGTGGACCATTTTTGAGGCGATTCCGCCTCAATGGAAAGTATAGGAGAAAGGCGAAACACTCACAAAATCGCTTTGTGTAGTGATTGCGTTTGCGTTTTTAATACATTGTATTTATTCTTTTCCGGGTCAAAGAGTTCACTTCCTGACTTGTGTCAGGGAGTGAATTACAAAACTGCTCGGAAAAATAACACTTAGAAAACCGTTGGGAGATACTGGTTGCTTTGGCAGTTGGAAAAAGTTCCCACAATGCAATAAGGTTCACAGACAGGAAATTGTTGGGACCTAGGTCCTGACATCACACTGTGGGAGGGTTTTCACCACAATATCAGCCATACAGGCGTACGTTAAAAAAGGGCGCCGGGAAAAAAGGGCGCAGGGTTTTAAAAGATAATCATGAATAACGTTTAAAAAAAATTGTGTTATATTTCGTTTAAAAATAATGTTTTATAAAGTTATAAATCATTAAATAATGTGTATAAAATCGGCAATTTTAAAAACGTTAATCTTCCCTGTTTAAAAATTGAAATATATAATAACGTTTTATAAAACATTAATAAGAATTTTACTAAAGCTATACCTAACCCTACTCTCACACAGAACCCTCCCTGTACCTATCCCTAACCCCTAGACCCCCCTGTTGGTGCCTAACCCTAAGACCCCCCTGTTGGTGCCTAACCCTAAGACCCCCCTGTTGGTGCCTAACCCTAAGACCCCCCTGGTGGTGCCTAAACCTAAGACCCCCCTGGTGGTGCCTAACCCTAAGACCCCCGTGTTGGTGCCTAACCCTAAGACCCCCGTGTTGGTGCCTAACCCTAAGACCCCCCTGTTGGTGCCTAACCCTAAGACCCCCCTGTTGGTGCCTAACCCTAAGACCCCCCTGTTGGTGCCTAAACCTAAGACCCCCCTGTGATAAGCATTAATAATGTTTTAAAAAAATATGGTGCGGTTTTTCGTTTAAAAATGCAAAAAAAAAAAAAAATTGTACGGTTTTTCGTTTAAAAGTAATGTTTTAAAAAATATTGTAATGTTTTTCGTTTAAAAATAATGTTTTAAAAATTATAAATCATTAAATAATGTGTAATCATGAGAAACAGTTATAAAACATTAAAAGTCTCCGGGCGCCGCTTTTAAAACGTTATTTTTCTCCGGCGCCCTTTTTTCCTGTTGGGCGCCGATTTAAACGATATTTATTATGGGAGTGAATGGCGGCGCCCTTTTTGTCCACCTGCCTCATGCGCCCAAATTTCCTGCTTCCGCCATACAGACCCCCCTGATGATCTGTTTGGTAAAGATTTCTCACGGGAAAGGGGGTATCAGCTACCGATTGGGATGGAGTTCAATACAGGGTTACAGGTCCTCTTTAAAGAGAACCCGAGGTGCATCTACAAGGGGCAGATGGGACACAGAGTCATGTTCTCTGCCTAATGACATGCCTTTGTGTCCCCTGACCGCCGCTCTCTGCCCACCCCACCCCCGACCGCCGCTCTCTGCCCCCCCCCCCCACCACCGCGCTATAGCCCCCGAGTTTAGCAACAAGATTTGTCGCTAACTCGGAGGTAAACAGAGGAGAGAGGAATTCCCCGTTTAAAACGCCTGCCGGGGCGTTCCTGCAGGGTTCCCTGAGCTGCCATTGGGCAGCTCTCTCCCTGGCCACGCCCCCTGCCACTCCCCCGCCTCCCTGCACGCTATGAGTGACACACAATCTCTCAATGCAGCGTCGTGACCCAGAGGTCACCCAAGTGAAAGTGGGCCATTGCTGCCCACGGGAGCCGCGGTTTTTGCAGCTACCTGATTCGCTCAGTCCTGCTGCTCAGGTAGCCCACTTTCTTTTTTTGAGCCCACCTTAAACTCAGTTGGCTTTCCTTAAAACGTTCTCCTAAGGCGGGGGGGGGGGGGGGGGGTGCTTCACCCAGTGATTGGCACTGAGCTCTGATACTGATATGAACGATGGCAGAATACTGAGCGTGTCCCAGCGTATCCGCTGCTCACCAATATCACGTGTCAGTGTTTCACGTGTGGGTTTAATTCCACCAGGGGAAATGTCCTGCCTAGATATCACATCATGTCAGGCTATTTCTGTACATGTGTAACTTTATTTCTAGTATTATCTCCAGTAATGTGGACTTTGCCTACTCCAGCACTGTAACTTGCTCATTAACCTGTTGGGTGAGGTATGCCCTTGCTAAGTTCTTTAGTTATCTCTGAAACCAGCAGGCCTCACATTCCTGTGCCACAGAAAATGTTTATTGCGATATTCTCGAGTTCCTGCAGGAACACTTCTGTCCTGTACATACAATTACATGTATATCACATACGAACATAGCTCCCAGCATGTCCCTCACCGCAGCTCTGCAGTCAGCTGTTCGCCGCAGCTCCATCCCGCTCCCTGGCAATGACATCAGGGAGACCACCAGCAAGTGGTGCTGTCAATCACCGCCATGTGGGCCGGAACGGACTGCGCAGGCGCAGAACTACTGCGCCTGCGCAGTACGCTCCAAACCACATGGCGGTGATTGACAGCGCCGCTCGCACAGGTGCAGTACAGGCTGACCTGGAGGTCTCTCTGACATCATTGCCGGGGACCGGGACGGAGCTGCAGCGAACAGCTGACTGCAGAGCTGCGGTGAGGGACATGCTGGGAGCTTGCGGCTGTAGGAAGCCCAGGGTAATTAGCGCTTATTTTATTCAATTTTCTCCTGATAACTCCTTTAACCATTTCAGCCCGCGGGGATTTTTCACCTTATGCATCGGAGCAATTTTCACCTCCCATTCATTCGCTAATAACTTTATCACTACTTATCACAATTTATTGATCTATATTTCGTTTTTTCCGCCACTAATTAGGCTTTCTTTGGGGGGTACATTTTGCTGAGAGCCACTTTACTGTAAATGCATTTTAACAGGATTAATAAGAAAAAAATGGAAAAAATTCATTATTTCTCAGTTTTCGGCCATTATAGCTTTAAAATAATACATGCCTCTATAATTAAAATCCATGTATTTTATTTGCCCGTATGTCCCGGTTATTACACCATTTAAATTTTGTCCCTATCACAATGTATGGCGCCAATATTTTATTTGGAATTAAAGGGAAATAAAGGTGCATTGTTTCCGTTTTTCGCCCATCACTATTTACAAGCTTATAATTTAAAAATGTTCGTAGTATACCCCCTTCACATGCATATTTTAAAAGTTCAGACCCTAACTATTTATGTCTTTTTTTTTTATTTATTTATTTTTTTCCGTTAAAAATTTTGTTTGGGGAATATTTTGGTTTGAGATGCGGAAATTCTTCCGGGCAGAAGAACTGAAGCCTCACGGGTGAGCGCTTCATTTTTCCGTGGGGAACAGAGATCGGTGATTGGGAACCATGTTCCCTTTCACTGATCCCAGGGCTACCGGGGGACACCAGAGGGGCTCGCCCGCGATTGCGCGCGGGAGCGTGCCGGAGCGCATCAGAGCAGCCGCCCGGACGTGAGCTTCACGTCCGGGCGGCTGAAATGGTTAATCTCTAGTTATCTAACTTGCAGTCACTGCCATGTATCCCCTTTTCTTATTTCTCTCTGTTTCAAACACAATAGGGGAATGATAGCTGAATGAGTTGTGCGCCCCTCCTACACTGCGCCCTGAGGCTGGAGCCTCTCTCGCCTCTGCCTCAGCCCCATCCTGTGCCCCCTCCTACACTGCGCCCTGAGGCTGGAGCCTCTCTCGCCTCTGCCTCGGCCCGACCCCGAGTGGAGAAGCTGTCAGGATGCAGAGATATTAGATCTGGCTCAGAGAAGCCAAAATGGTCCGTAGGTAAAATAGCAAATATGGCCCCCCTGCTGGTCACCTAGCTTATTTGTTAAAGTAAGATAGGGAATGAGGGTTAGAAAAGGTGCCAGTCAGGCCCCTGGACGCTAACCACATATCTCCTAACTATTGGAGATCAGAAAGAGGGACACTTATGCCACACCCCTGCCAAACCTCTAACCACGCCCCCTAAACAACCCTAGTAACGCATGCTATAACGATTTAATTAGAAAAAAACGTTTTATAATTAAAACCACACTGGTCCTTTCTATCCTGGTGCATTTCCCTTCATATTAACATTTGAATATAAGATATATATCAATTTAAAGGATGGGAATAAAGTTTAGAGTCAGTTAAACACATTTTTCAGGAGAAAAATAGATATATTTACATAAATCTGCACATCAGTCCTGAAAGAGGGACACATGAGGAGGAAAGAGGGACAGGACTCCAAAAGAGGGACAGTTTGGAGCTATGTAACCATGCCCTAGGCACTTGCCTAAGCGCCTTGTGGATGATCCGGCTCTGATTTGGCTCACAGTGGGTGCAGCACTGAACCCGCCGTGGAGAACTTTCTGTAGAAAATATGCCAGCAGGTGCTCCTTCTATCTCTTCAGGGAAGCGAAATCAGTAAAGCATTCTGATGATGTTATTGATCAGGGAGCAATTTGTCTGATTTAATACATTCACACTATAAGTGCCCTCATCCTTTGAGCGCGCCGCCAGGTTGGGGATAGCATATGCTTCTGCAGGAACGCAGATTGCTTTTTGTTCCTTGAACGTTGTCGGAAGCCTTCAGCCTGTGACAGGTGTTCCAGATCTATTACCTTTGTCGCGAGATGGAATATTAAAGCAGCAGCAGCAGCAGCGCCGGCACAAACGGCGCTTTTAATCAAGGAAGGCCAATCTGCCAGGCAAGTATGAATTCTCCCGACCTCGCTGCCACTCTGCTATGTTTAGCTCTAGTGACTCCTAATTCTCACCACCCACATGTAGCCATACATGCTAGCTGCTGGAAGAGGTGGAAATCAACCTTTACATCTGCAGACACTTGGCCGATGAGCACCGATTGCTTCTCAGCCTTCTGGAATAATATCCCCTTGTCTTGTTACACGCAGGAACAGCTGGCAGGGGCAAGTGACGCTTCTACATGCCAGGCGGGCAAGAAAACGATATTGCCAAGGAAAGCCAGATTGCGTTAGGCACACCTAGGCGCCATTTGATAGAACAGATCGTTAAGATATTATTCCGGGGGCCGTAAGTCAAACCTGGCACCTTTATGCAGCCTGTGGCAAGGCTGATATTGATCCCTTGGCTTTGAGTGGCATAAATCTATATTAATAAAGTGAGAGTAGGTGGCTGTGTCACTGCGTAAGGCCATAACTCCCGCCCAACGTTCCCGGGGAAGATTACCCAGCGAAAATCAAACTGACCGCTGTCCTGGAAAGGCTGGGATCGTTTTCATTACAAGTTTACCGACCTATCAAGCATCATTCTTATAAGAAAAAAAAAGTGAAAATTCTTTCCTATGCTGAGATGTGCTCAATATTAAAGTCATCCTTCATTGTTCACACTTCATGAATGCGAACCAGAAGTGACAATAAACTCATAAGATAAACAAGTGTGGAAGAAGGAGAAGGAGCAGGAATGATCAGCACTGCAACGTACATTTATTCTTCAAAAAGTGAGGCACAGTCCGAATGCATAAATACAAAACAGTTGTGCAGCATACATGGACATACCGGTGCTCAGAGGTGTGATGGTGACGGTGGGTGCTGGGCACTGCTCGCCTGACGGCCGTTTCGCGCTATATCGCGCTTCTACGATAAGTGTGTATCCAGACCTAATACTAAGTAGGTCTTTCCACAAATCCCATAGGCCTATTTTGTGGTCATAGATTAACATCTTAAAGGACACTCAAGGCGAAAACAAACGATTGTATATATCTTCTATCTCCTAAAAATGACTTTTTAAGATATTCCACAGTTCTATTTTATGTTTAAATCTACTTTTTAATTTTTAACTGTTTTATTATTTTTGCTCAGTGACACATTCATTGAAGTATGCCAGAGCTAAAACCTATGAACTATTGTCCCTTTTTATCTCTTTCCTGCTCTCAGAAGCCATTTTCTGCTAGGAAAGTGTTTTATAGTTGGAATTTCTTATCAGTGAGGGTCACACTGTAGTCACTTCCTGTCCGAGTCAGGACTGAATCAGCCACTTACATACCTGATATTTAACTCTTTCAGGCAGAGAAAGAAAATAAGGAACACAGCATAGTTATGTGTGTGCTTGGCACTGTACATACCCATGTCTATCTCATCATGTCACCTCAGGTATCCTTTAAAGCGGACCTGAACTCAGAACGTCCTCTCTACTATAAAAGATAAGCAAGAGCATAATAAGCTGTATAGAAAAAACATTTCTTTGTTACAGCTGATACAAATCCTGCAATAAATCTGCAGTCTGTCTACTTCCTGCTTTCATGGAAACAGACATAGGGTTAACATCCTGTGTTTAAAAATTAGCTGCTCTGCCAAGGCAGCCAGCTGACACAGCTGAGAGATCAAATTACAACTTGTGATTAGACACAGATGAGGGGAAATTAGACAGGCAAAACTCTCTAAGTACATACAGGGTGCATTTCTCTATGTTTTGTTCTGTCATTTGCGAGAGTTCAGGTCCACTGACCCCTCAGGGCACCAGTAAGGGCTCGTTCACATCTAGGGGCATTTTCTGCATTTTTTCAAGTGTGGGCGATTTTCAAAATTGCCCTAAAAACGCTTGTGCAATGATTCCCTGTGAGAGACTTCACATCTGAGCAGTTCGTTTTCGATCTGCTCAGCAAAGCGCTGCCTGTACCATTTGGGGGCAATTTTGCCTCAATGGAAGGTATAGGAAAAACGCAAAACGCTCACGAAATCGCTTTGTGCAGCGATTGTGTTCGCGTTTTTAAGAATAAATACTTTGTATTTATTATTTTCCGGGTCAAAGAGTTCATTTCCTGACTGACGTCAGGAAGTTACAAAACGGAATCGCTCTATAAAAGCGATTACAAAATCACTTTGCACAAAATCGTAGCGCGCAGTGGAGCGACGGGTGCCGGGAAAAAAACGCTCAAAAAATCAAAAATCGCTGCCGTCAGCGATTTAAATTTTAGTTGTGAACAAAGCCTAAGAGTGGATAAGATTTGAATCTGCAGCAGGTACAGTTTGAGGTCACTGAAGTCACGGACATATCCAGGAACAAGTCTTCATCGTATAAAGCTGCTTGAGGAAGTTACAGGCGTTTGGCGCTTATCATTCCTTTCTGGTTATCTAACTTTCTGCCCTAATTCTACAAATGCATAAATCAGCAAGTTCTGCTTGTAAAACAATATTAATAATTAATGGAGCGATATAGGAAAACTCTCAGAACTCCGACTCTCTGCTGATATGACGCAGTCTGCAGTGCAGAGAGCTGAGCCAGCCTGGCCTGATTACTATGTGAGTGTCTGTTAACCATACTGGGATGTTGTCACCTTTGTCACCAGCCTTTACCCCTAAGCAGTAAAAGCCGCTAATCTCTCGGTTATTACGGTCCACAGGGGATAGAAAGGTTTACAAGCTTGTATTAATAATTATCAAGTCATGCAAAACTTTATGGCGGCCCGGTGCAAAGGGGCATGTCAGTGACAACTGCGTGGGCAGTGTTCCAATTAAAAATCCATTTCCCAGGCCTGGATATCAATACAATGCTTGAGAAGTTGATAAGCAGAGGAACCAAATGTCATTTTTGTGTCAAAGCTTGTAAATAAATGAAGGCGTGTGATGTTGGGGAGCTTGCAATCTCCTGTTTCACCTGCAGGGGGCACTGTGGTTGTGAAATGGTTGTGTGTGTGTGTGGCTGCTGGTGGTTACAGTAGATGCGATCCGTTTTTTCACTTTAGTGCGAATGGGCCCTAAACCGTGTTTGTCAGTTTAACTGACCCAGGAACGCTTAACAGCAATTGGCGTGAAGTTCTGGGGCGGGGTTTTGCAGAAGATTGTGTGCCGATGCGCGTGCATCTCCACTTGAATGACGGAGCTCCGCTCTATCATCAGTCTCCCAGCGGCGATCGCAGCTAGGAGACCGTTAGACGGTGAACCGCCGTCTATTTACATGGTACAGCGCTGCGATCTATGGTAGCGCTGTACTGGGGACAGCCGTGTGACACGGCTGTCCCCCTGGAAGGCACAAGAGCGATCGGCTGTCATAGGCTGATGCTTATGCCGGCCGATCGCGGTGATTGGCTGGCGGAGGAGGGAGGGCTTGTTATAAAATAAAATAAAAAATAGTGAAAAAACAAACAAACAAATAAATAAATAAACAGGGTGGCAGGGATCAGATCCAAAAAAGGTGTGTGTGTGTGTGTGGGGGGGGGGGGGGGGGGGGATCACTTGTGTGCTGAGTTGTGTGGCCCTGCAGCGAGGCGTTACAGCTACAGTGGCCTAAATTGTAAAAAAAAAATAGCTTGGTCACAAGGGGGGTGTCAGCCTACGGTCCTGACTCCGGAAGGGGTTAAAAAAGGTGTGTTATATACTGTCCACCATCTATGAAACTGCTAACTCTGTTACACTGACCCATACCTCCCAACTTTTTGGGATGAGAAAGAGGGACACTTAAGCCACACCCCAGCCACACCCCTGACCACGCCCCACCACACTCCCTAGTCACGCATACCATAAAGATTTTATAAGAAAAATACGTTGTTTTATAATGCAAACCACACTGGTCCTTTTTATCCTGGTTCATTTTCCTTCATATTAACATTTTAAAATTAGTAATATATCAATTTAAAGGATGGGAATAAAGTTTAGAGACAATCAAACACATTTTTTAGTAGAGAAATATCAATATTTACATAAAAAAGGGACAAAAGTCCTGAAAAAGGGACAAATCAGAAGGAAAGAGGGACTGTCCCTCCAAAAGAGGGACAGTTGTGAGCTATGCTGACCCCGCTCTCCTCTTTACCCGTTTTGGGTGTATATTAGAGGTCAGGTCACCACTTAGTATCTGTTTGCAGCAGGGGCAACAGTACAAATCAGGGAGCCCCTGCAAAACTGTGATTCCCCCCCCCCCCCCCGCGGCACGCAGAAAAATGGGGGGATGCGCGCATCGCCGAAAAACTGGGGGCTGCGCAGCGCCGAAGAATGGGCGTGGCCATGACATGGTATGCGCGGAGTTAACATAATGAAGTAACAGCGAGGCATAAGAAAGCAGTGTTTATGCCATGATGTGGTCTAACGAGGATTCGCATCATGGGTGTGCAGAAACTGTATGATGCTATTTAATAGTATACCGTAACCCCAAAGCAGCAAACAGCCATATGACCATTGAGTAATAAATGCAGCAACAGTTACACCAGACACCAGAAAACAATATGGGCACATTTAAGCACAAAATAAACGCAATGTGGGCACATTTCAGCACAAAACGCAATGTGGGCACATTTCAGCAGAAAATAAACGCAATGGGCAAAATTTCAGCACAAAATAAACGCAATGGGGTCACATTTCAGCACAAAACGCAATGTGGGCACATTTCAGCACAAAACGCAATGTGGGCACATTTCAGCACAAAATAAACGCAATGTGGGCACATTTCAGCAGAAAATAAACGCAATGGGCAAAATTTCAGCACAAAATAAACGCAATGTGGGCACATTTCAGCACAAAACGCAATGTGGGCACATTTCAGCACAAAACGCAATGTGGGCACATTTCTGCACAAAACGCAATGTGGGCACATTTCAGCACAAAATAAAGTTATGTGGGCACACTACAGCACAAAATAAACTCAACGTTATGTGGTCACATTACAGCACAAAATAAATGGAATGGGGGCACATTTCACCTGGGAAAAAAAAATAATTTACTCACCAGGCAGAAGTCTCCTCTCGCTCCTGGTGCGCTGCTCCTGGGACCGTCTTGCTCCTCCTCCTACAGTCTCCTGTGCTGACAGGCAGAACAGGGCTATGGCAAGATGGCACCCGAAGCCCTGTACTGGAGACGCAAATAGTCTCCAGTTCAGGGCTTCGGCAGCCATCTTACCGAGCCCTGCTCGCCTGCCGGTGTCGGAACACCTGAAGACTAAGGAGGCTGGAGCGGGCTGCGGGCAATGAACTGGCACGGCGTTTATAGACGCCGCTGCCAGTTCATGCAGTTACAGTGGCCAGAGTACCGAGGCCGGGACGTCCCGCAGCTAAAAGCGGGACGTTCCCCGGGACCTCATGCTGCCTGGGACAGCGGACCCTAAATCCGGACCGGGACGCGTCCCGGGCAAACCGGGGCGTCAGGTCACTCTACCAAAGAGAGACTGTCCCCCCGAAAGAGGGACAGTTTGGAGCTATGTCTGTGGGCCTCCACCTGACAAAGGCCTACAATCTACAAAAATAGTGGTCTGTGCTGCATGGAGGGCCTGGAAAAAGGTTCTCCTGGCCAGGTACGTCAAAACTATTTTATTATTATTTAACCCCATCAAAACAAGCAGAATGTAGAATGAGAGAAGCAGCAAGTACTGGCACTGAGAGCCTGCTCAGGTGTAGGAAAATACAGCATGTGTGCCCGGAGGTTTTCCATAATGAGTTTGGCTATTTCAACTTCTGCCAAATACTATTAGGTTAATAAAATCAAGCCTACAGCGATGGAATCACCTGGGACAAACACTTGTTGTAGGTTGTTCCGTTCAGTGACTTTCAGGCTAGGGGCACACATAACATAACATAACATGAAAGGCTGTGTTTTATGTCATGCGCATATTTTATTTGTGTGCGTTTTTACTGCGTTTTGGTGCATTAGTGTTTTTTTTACCACAGATGCGTTTTTCAAGCGTTTTGCGTGCGTTTTAATGCGTTTTCGGTTCGCATATACAAAACACATATGCGTTTTTCATGCGGTTTACAATTGCGTTTTATGCAAATTAATAGAAAGACAACAGGAAGTGGAAATACATCACAACACAATTTTTTTTTTACAAAAATGCATATAAAAACTCACGGAAAAGGCATGAAAAACGCATACCATTGCGTTTCCATTGACTTTCATTATGTGCGTTTCTGATGCACTTTTGCACATCATGCAACAAAACCAGCGTTTTTGAAAATGCGCGCATACAAAACGCATATGCCTTTTTTTATATGTGTTTTTTCCAGTGGCCCATAGACTTCCATTATCGGCAAAAACGCAGCATTTTCCGCAACGCTAGTGTTTCTGCTAAGTGTGCACCCCGCCTGAGTGTGACAGTGTGTAGGAGGCCACCAGGGCCATAACTAGAGGGGACCAAGACTTAACCTCCTTAGCGGTAACCCCGTGCTGGACACGGGGTAAGCCGCCGGAGGGTGCCGCTCAGGCCCTGCTGGGCCGATTTGCATAATTTTTTTTTCAAACACGCAGCTAGCACTTTGCTAGCTGCGTGTTTGGTCCGATCGCCACCGCCCGCCGCAGATGCGCCGCTACCCGCCGCTAAACGGGCCCCCCCCCCCGCATACCTCTTGCGCAGCCTGGCCAATCTCAGCCAGGCTGCACTATGGGGTGGATCGGGACTCCGTGTGACGTCACGACGTCGATGACGTCGGTGACGTCACTCCGGTCGTCACCATGGCGACGGGGGAAGCCCTCAAGGAAATCCTGTTCAGAACGGGATTTCCTTATGGGCAAGCGGCGCCGGCGGAGATCGGAGGTGACGGGGGGACGCCGCAGGGAGGGGGGAAGCATGTAGCTAGCGCTAGGCTAGCTACATGCTAAAAAAAAAAAAAAAAGGTTAAAAAAAAAACCCTGGCGGCCGCGCAGCCGCAGCAATAATACCGCCAGGGGGGTTAAAGGATACCCGAAATGACATGTGACATGTGACATGATGAGATAGACATGGGTATGTACAGTGCCTAGCACACTAATAACTAAGCTGTGTTCCTTTTATTCATTCTCTGCCCGAAAGAGTTAAATATCAGGTATGTAAGTGGCTGACTCAGTCCTGACTCAGACAGGAAGTGCTTACAGTGTGACCCTCACTGATAAGAAGTAGAAGAACAGAGGCGCCAGCAGGATAAAAATTGATAAAACCTTTAAAATTTGCTTGGAGGAAGTGGTGGATTTACCTCCATAAAGCAGACACGAAATACTGTCTGAATAGTAGCAATTACAATTATTATATAGTATCCCAAAAAGTGCAGTGCAACGCGTTTCGCAGGCCAGCCCGCTTCATCAGGCAATAAACGTGGAGACAAAACAGAATTTCAGCAATAGCAGGTGTAGCGCCTCAGTGTAACCCTCACTGATAAGAAATTCCAACTATAAAACACTTTCCTAGCAGAAAATGGCTTCTGAGAGCAGGAAAGAGATAAAAAGGGTCAATAGTTTATAGATGTTTAGCTCTGGCATACTTCAATGAATGTGTCATTGAGCAAAACCAGTAAAACAGTTAAAACTTAAAAAGTAGATTTAAACATAAAATAAAACTGTGCAATATCTTTAGACATTTTTAGGAGAAGGAAGATAGATACAATACAATAGTTTTTTTTTATTAGTTTATTTCCACCTCAGGTATTCTTTCAAGGAAACCTGAAGTGAGAGTGATATGGAGGCTGCCATATTTATTTCCTTTTAAACAATACCAGTTGCCTGGCAGCCCTGCTGGTCTCTCTGGCTGCAGTAGTGTCTGAATCACACCAGAAACAAGCATGCAGCTAATCTTGTCAGATCTGTCAATAATGCCAGAAACACCTGATCTGCTGCATGCTTGTTCAGGGGCTCTGGCTGAAAGTATTAGAGGCAGAGCAGGGCTGCCAGGCCGAGTCAGGTAAAAAGGGCACTGCAGATGTGGATGGTAATGGGAAGTACAGCTATAGCAGCAGCCAGTCAGTAATTTGAGCGCTGTCAAAAGACGGAGCACAAATTACTACAAAAACACTGTAATTTGGCCACCGGCAATAGCTGCTAGACGAATGATGTGGGTAGTGGGTATCCATGGCCACCTTAACCCATTCAGGTTCCATCGTTTTCACTTGAGCAATGTTCACCTCCCATTCATTTGCCAATAACTTTATCACTACTTATCACAATGAACTGATCTATATATTGTTTTTTCCACCACCAATTAGGCTTTCTTTGGGGGGGGGGGGTACATTTTGCTAAGAGCCACTTTACTGTAAATGCATTTTAACAGGAAGAATAAGAAAAAAATGGAAAAATTCATTATTTCTCAGTTTTCAGCCATTATAGTTTTAAAATAATACATGCCTCTATAATTAAAACTCACGTATTGTATTTGCCCATATGTCTCGGTTATTACACCGTTAAAATTTTGTCCCTATCACAATGTATGGCGACAATATTTTATTTGGAAATAAAGGTGCATTTTTTCCATTTTGCATCTATCACTATTTACAAGTTTAAAAAAAAAAAAAAAAATAGAAATATTTCATCTTTACATTGATATTTAAAAAGTTTAGACTCTTAGGTAAATATTTACATGTTTTTTTATTTTTTATTGTAATGTTATTTTTTATAGTAAACATTTTATTTGGGTAGTTTTGGGAGGGTAGGAGGTAAACAATACATTTATAATGTAAATGTGTGTTAATTTTTTTTTTTTTTTTACATTCAGTTGTAGTATTACTTTTTGGCCACAAGATGGCGGCCATGAGTTTGTTTACATGACGTCACTCTAAGCGTAACACACGCTTAGAGTGACGCATCGGGGAGGGAACAGCCAGAGAAGCTGTCGCTTTTCAGCGGGGGAGAGGAATCAGTGATCGGGCACCATAGCCCGATACATTGATTCCCTGGCTACCGAATCCGCGTCCGGGAGTGCGCGTGCACGCGCGCGATCGGCCGCGGGAGCGCGCAGTAGCGCGCATGGTTCCTGGACGTAGTTTCTACGTCCAGGAACCAAACTAGGTTAAGGGAGAATATTAATTAACGTTGTCGGGACTTTTGCTGGAGCAGAGTGAGATGATTTTCGGCTTTACCCTGCGCCCAAATTTCCCGGAGCCTTAACCACTTGAGGACCGCAGTGTTAAACCCCCATAAAGACAAAAAGGGCCACTGCAGCTTTAAGACCTTGTTGCAGGGCTGCACAACACAGCACACAAGTGATTCCCCCCCTTTCTGCCCACCAACAGAGCTCTCTATTGGTGCAGTCTGATCTCTCCCCCAGGGTTTTTTTTTTTTTTTTTAGTAAATATTTATTTCTCTCTAAAATTTTACTATTTTTTGTTTATTTTTGTACCCGTCCCTCCCTCCCCCGCCAGCCTATCACTGTGATCCTCTGTCATAGGCTTCAGGCTATGACAGCGGATCACCCCTGAGCCAATGGAGGGGATAGCCGTGCCACATGGCTGTCCCCAGTACAGCGCTGCCTTAGATCGCTCGCAGCGCTGTACTGGTTTATTAGACGGCGGTTTCGCCACTGGGAGACTGATGGGGGAGCTCTGCTTAGTCATTCATGCGGAGATTCGCGCGCATCAGCGAGCGTGATCTCCTGCCATACCCGCTCCAAGGACCTTACGCCGAGCGGCGTTAGGCGGTCCTGCTGCCGCGGCCACGCCCATCAACGTGACGCAGTCAGCAAGAGGTTAAAGAGACACTGAAGCGAAAAAAATTATGATATAATGATTTGTATGTGTGGTACAGCTAAGAAATAAAACATTAGGAGCAGAGACATAAGTCTAATATTGCTTCCAGTACAGGAAGAGTTAAGAAACTCCAGCTGTTATCTATGCAAAAGAGCCATTGAGCTCAACGGAGAGCTCTGTCTTCTGAAGCTTGATATCTCAACTGTCAGTCACTGTATTTTATTTTTCTCTGCAGAGAAGGGTTCAAAAGTTCACTGGGCTTCTCTGTAAAATTATTTAGAATGCGGAGTAGTGTGTAAACTGCAAATATTAGAGAATGATGCAATGTTATAAAAACACTATATGTTTGAACATATAATGTCTGAAAATATGAGAGTATTTTCTTTGCTACGAATGTTCTAGTAATTATCTGTACAACACAACCAATTCATTATATCATAATTGTTTTTTTTTGCTTCAGCGTCTCTTTAATTACATATACACCAGCCAGGCATTCTCTATTATTTAAAAGGGAAAAAATATGGCAGCCTCCATATCCCTCTCTCTTCAAGTGTGTTTTATTGGATACCTTAGCGATAAATATTTTTCAAAAAGGACGCCTAATGTGCGTATGGGGAGTCTTGTAGATGCGTACCCCTCCGTTCTCCGGTAATTCTCCAAAATGTTTACTTCCTGGTCGCTGTGGTTGGTGCCCTTTGACCTGGACATACTACATTGCCCATGCGCATTACGTCCGCTCGGGTGCCTTGCTTCCGCTCTCCCCGGTGACCCCATATGATGTAAGTGCGCCCGCACGGCACCCAAGTGGACATACTGCGCATGCACAGCTTAGAATGTCCGGTAAGTCTTACTATGTATTACGGGCGAGTTACGTCACATACAGTGAGGTACGGTGAAGCATACAGTGAAAAGTATGCTTCCCTGTACCTGTTAACCTATGCATTTAGCTGTAACTCACTGCATGCAGTGTGTTACCATAACGCAACATGTTACACCGCCATGCTAACGTTGCACCGTGAACGTTGCGTAGCCTTATCATTGTATTGCGTTGTTCCGCGTCACATTGCCTCCGAAATGTTGAACCATAACGTCCCACTGTGAGGCGAGCCTCAGGCAACTGGTCTTTTTTAAAGGGAAAAATATTCCTCTGACTACCTGGTATTCTGAGGATCTTTTACTGAAACTCACAAGCAGATTCCATTCACTGCATTTGAGGAGTATGCAGAGCTCTAGAAAACTCGGACACCTTTAGCGCCATCTTGCTGGAGAGAACGGTACTGCTAATTGTGCATCATCATCAAATAACAAGAATGGTCAAATAATAAATATAAAGTGTGGACTGAGGATTTTCTTTTTCAGATTGAATTTGTGTCAACAGCTGGAGATTAACCCCCTTGTTGTTCCAATTTGAATTTTTTTTTTTAACCATGTAGCCCAGGGCTTGCTACATGATAGCCGCTGACAAGCAGCATCCCCCTACCTAGTTCGATCGCCGCCGGCCATCTTTGCAAGCAGGAAATCCCGTTCAGAACGGGATTTCCTGCTGGGCTTCCCCCGTCGCCATGGCCACAGGGCAGGATGACGTCACCGACATCATGGACGTCGGGACGTCAGAGGGAATCCCGATCCACCCCTCAGCGCTGCCTGGCACTGATTGGCCAGGCTGCGCAAGGGGTCTGGAGGGGGGGGGGGGGGCGCGGCGGGTAGCGGCGAATCGGCGGCAATCGGAATATGCACGCAGCTAGCAAAGTGCTAGCTGCGTGCAGTAAAAAAAAATTGTGAAAATCGGCCCAGCGGGGCCGGAGAAATCCTTCTGCGCAGGTTACCCCGAGCTGAGCTCGGGATAACTGGCAAAAAGGTTAAAACTTCAGTTTGCTCAATGTGTGTACATGGCTTGCTAACCGTTCCTGTTGTGTGTTGCTAGACCCCAGCATCCCGTCCCCCAGCATCCTCCAGCATCCCCCCCCAGCATCCTCCAGCGTCCCCCAGCATCCTCCAGCATCCCCCAGTGTTCCCCAGCATCCTCCAGCATACCCCGCTTGCTAACCGTTCCTGTTGTGTGTTGTTAGGCCCAGCATCCCCTAGCATCCTCCGCTCACTAACCGTTCCTGTTGTGTGTTGTTAGGCCCCAGAATCCCCCAGTATCCTCCGCTTTGCAATCAGCTGCATCCCTAGCCTGACACATGCTGATAAGCTCCAGTGATTGAGGGCTCGCAGGTGCAGCAACTCACAATTCTCCAACAAATCAAATTACTGAATATGAGCTATTACAATGGATTGAGATGGCAGGGCTGAATTGATGAAGAAACATGGCCACTTGGGATATATACGACTATGCAAAACACACACTGAATGTACCTCGTAGCTTTTTAATACAGTCAAAAAAGGGTATTTAAATGGAATCTGCACAAAAAAAAGATCACAAAAACATTGAATCATTTTAAAGTGAACCCGAGGTCAAAAAGGACATACCGTACTGACCTGTTGACCCTTCGACTGCAGTGATAGTCTCCTGAGTGCAGAGTCTAGGTGACCACGGGTCTTCATCAGAGCACCCCAGGAGGGGGTGATGGGCCGCAACCCCTATTGGGCTATGGACTACTTTAGCTGCCTAGTGCCCACCAGGTTGCACACAGGAAGGAATTTAGCAGTGGTTAGGAGAACAGGTGACACCTCAATGTGGAGGCTGGTATTTATTGTAGGCTGGAGAAATAGGCTTGCCTGGTGCAGGCTACAGTAGTGAAATTGTAGTGACTGAGATCTAGGTACAAGCCGAGGTCAGGGCAGGAGTGGCTAGTATCAGAGAGGTTAGGAGTGATGGGAGGAGTGGCCAGTATCAGAGAGGTTAGGAGTGATGGGAGGAGTGGCCAGTATCAGAGAGGTTAGGAATGATGGGAGGAGTGGCCAGTATCAGAGAGGTTAGGAGTGATGGGAGGAGTGGCCAGTATCAGAGAGGTTAGGAATGATGGGAGGAGTGACCATTATCAGAGAGGTAAGGAATGATGGGAGGAGTGGCCGGTATCAGAGAGGTTAGGAATGATGGGAGGAGAGGCCAGTATCAGGGAGGTTAGGAATGATGGGAGGAGTGGCCAATATCAGAGAGGTTAGGAGTGATGGGAGGAGTGGCCAGTATCAGGGAGGTTAGGAATGATGGGAGGAGTGGGCAGTATAAGAGAGGTTAGGAGTGATGGGAGGAGTGGCCAGTATCAGAGAGGTTAGGAGTGATGGGAGGAGTGGCCAGTATCAGGGAGGTTAGGAATGATGGGAGGAGTGGCCAGTATCAGATAGGTTAGGAGTGATGGGAGGAGTGGCCAGTATCAGAGAGGTTAGGAGTGATGGGAGGAGTGGCCAGTATCAGGGAGGTTAGGAATGATTGGAGGAGTGGCCAGTATCAGAGAGGTTAGGATTGATGGGAGGAGTGGCCAGTATCAGAGAGGTTATGAATGATGGGAGGAGTGACCAGTATCAGAGAGGTAAGGAATGATGGGAGGAGTGGCCGGTATCAGAGAGGTTAGGAATGATGGGAGGAGTGGCCAGTATCAGAGAGGTTAGGAGTGATGGGAGGAGTGGCCAGTATCAGGGAGGTTAGGAGTGATGGGAGGAGTTGCTAGTATCAGAGAGGTTAGGAATGATGGGAGGAGTGGCCAGTATCAGAGAGGTTAGGAATGATGGGAGGAGTGGCCAGTATCAGAGAGGTTAGGAGTGATGTAGGAGTGGCCAGTATCAGAGAGGTTAGGAGTGATGTAGGAGTGGCCAGTATCAGAGAGGTTAGGAGTGATGTAGGAGTGGCCAGTATCAGAGAGGTTAGGAATGATGGGAGGAGTGGCCAGTATCAGAGAGGTTAGGAATGATGGGAGGAGTGGCCAGTATCAGATAGGTTAGGAGTGATGGGAGGAGTGGCCAGTATCAGGGAGGTTAGGAATGATGGGAGGAGTGGCCAGTATCAGAGAGGTAACGGAATAATGGGAGGAGTGGCCAGTATCAGAGAGGTTAGGAATGATGGGAGGAGTGGCCAGTATCAGAGAGGTTAGGAGTGATGTAGGAGTGGCCAGTATCAGAGGTTAGGAGTGATGTAGGAGTGGCCACTATCAGAGAGGTTAGGAATGATGGGAGGAGTGGCCAGTATCAGAGAGGTTAGGAATGATGGGAGGAGTGGCCAGTATCAGATAGGTTAGGAGTGATGGGAGGAGTGGCCAGTATCAGAGAGGTTAGGAGTGATGGGAGGAGTGGCCAGTATCAGGGAGGTTAGGAATGATGGGAGGAGTGGCCAGTATCAGAGAGGTTAGGAATGATGGGAGGAGTGGCCAGTATCAGAGAGGTTAGGAGTGATGGGAGGAGTGGCCAGTATCAGGGAGGTTAGGAATGATGGGAGGAGTGGCCAGTATCAGAGAGGTTAGGAATGATGGGAGGAGTGGCCAGTATCAGAGAGGTTAGGAGTGATGGGAGGAGTGGCCAGTATCAGGGAGGTTAGGAATGATGGAAGGGGTGGGCAGTATCAGAGAGGTTAGGAGTGATGGGAGGAGTTGCTAGTATCAGAGAGGTTAGGAGTGATGGGAGGAGAGGTCAGTATCAGAGAGGTTAGGAGTGATGGGAGGAGTGGCCGGTATCAGAGAGGTTAGGAATGATGGGAGGAGTGGCCGGTATCAGAGAGGTTAGGAATGATGGGAGGAGTGGCCGGTATCAGAGAGGTTAGGAGTGATGGGAGGAGTGGCCAGTATCAGAGAGGTTAGGAATGATGGGAGGAGTGGCCAGTATCAGAGAGGTTAGGAATGATGGGAGGAGTGGCCAGTATCAGAGAGGTTAGGAATGATGGGAGGAGTGGCCAGTATCAGAGAGGTTAGGAGTGATGGGAGGAGTGGCCAGTATCAGAGAGGTAAGGAATGATGGGAGGAGTGGCCAGTATCAGAGAGGTTAGGAATGATGGGAGGAGTGGCCAGTATCAGAGAGGTTAGGAATGATGGGAGGAGTGGCCAGCATCAGGGAGAGAAAGCACACTCCAAACCTTGCCTGTGATTTTGCATATCAATGGCAAAGATATTTTTGCACATTTACATTTTTCTTACAGTTAAATAAATACCTTGTGTAATTGACAATGGTGCCACTTAAAGGGCGCTAAGAAGACAAGACTGTCCACGTTTCTCCTTCTGACCTAGGAGGCATCAGCTTGCCCCTCAGGGAAACCCCAGAAACCAAAGAAAGTTGTGGTCATAAATTTGAACGAATACATTGATTTTTTTGCTTCAGAGCCTTTGGTATAGAATCTGTTAAGCAGAGATTTTTTTATTTTTTGCTAAATTAGAGGCTCCTATTGATTACTGTAGACTCCAGACAGTGTCATTGTGTCCTCAGATATCCCTGAAAAGTTGCTATGTCATAGCGGTCTGTTTCCTACTGCAAGGAGAGAATGCGTCAGAAGCTGCGTCAGAGGCCTGTATACCACACAACGTGCTGCAACAGCTCCTCCACAGGTGTGAGAGAAAATGTACATGACAGCAGCTCATCACGGTAAGGCTTGTGGGAACAAAAGGGTTAATAACTCTGGAGAGGCGTGTGTGCTTTTATCTTTTAGGTCTAGAAGCTTCCTAACTTCTGCCTGGTACCTGCTAGGCGGGAAGAGGTTTCCTGAGGTGCTGAATGGAGGCTGGAGCTGATTGGTCAATCCTTGACCTATCAGGGTCAAGGTCAAGTGGTTATTTAAGGGCTGGGGTCACCTGACTCCAATCACTCTCTGAGGAGAACTGAGGAGTGAACACCTACTGTTGTTCCCCGCCCCCCTCCCCTTTTTGTTATTTTGTCGCGGACATCTTTATGTGGGGTGGGACACCCGCTGGGTAGTGGGTGGAACCTGAGTTAGTTGATTGGCTCGTGGCTAGCTGGCCGAGCCGTGCTGTTAAATTGTATATAGTTTGAGTTATATTTTATGATTGGAGGTTTTGAATAAAAATTTTCATTAAACCCTAATAAAGGGCCGCGGCCAATTTTTAATCCACAAAGTGGTCTGTCTTTCTTTTTGTAGTATAAGTTTAACCCCCTCCTTTTATTTTTTAATATTTTACTGTGTTTTGTACCTTTGCATGCTAAGAAATTACCTTTTTCTCATCAATTTATCCATTTAATAAAGTAATTGATTATTTACAGTGCTTTATACCAGTCAATTTTTCCTTTTTCTTAACTTTGCATTAGTACGGTTGCACTGACCCTTATTTAAGGGCTCAATTAAATCACCTCTTATTCTGAGTTGAGAAATGGATTAATTTGGAGGTTGCTTTCACTATTTCCTCCTTTTATTCCAGGTGGTAAGTCATTATAGCGAACAGTGCATTACCGTGAAAGAAATCTCAGCCCTTATATTCCTGAGCCAGAAGCGTAGAGGAAGAAGCAGGCCGTCATCGTACCGGTCAGCCTCGCTTGATACGATAACCTTGGGTACTCTACAGTGTGTGAGGTCAGAGCAGAGGCTGCCATTTGCTGGAAATGGCAGAAAACATCCTGGTGGAAAATGAAGTTCCTGTCATGGTATCATCTGCTGAGGGTGAAATCCTGAACCAAGCTAAGACTAAACATCTGCCATCAGCTAGACTACCCAAATATGAGGTTGTCTCCTTGAAATATCCACATCCTCAGGTGCAACTCTCCCAACCCTGTCCCTTTTCTGTAAGAAACTGAACAGGGCCGTTTCTTAGACAGGGCGACCGCACTGGGTGCAGACTGGCAAGTAGAAGAAGGGGGGCGCAGGCAGAAGGCCCTAACCGCTAGGGAGCTGGTGACTGATGCGGTGCAGCCAAATGGAAGAAGATTACCAGCTTCACCACCTTCCTTGACTCCTCCTGGGCTGCCTGCGTCAGACGTCACCACATGATGACACCTAAAGTCCTGTAGCGGTACTGCAGGCTGTCAGTGGGTGGCGCCCATGGAGGAGGCATCTTTCCGGGCTCTCTTCACCTGTGTGCTTTCTTGGTCCCTGCTTCCTCCTGGAAGAGCAGCTGGTCACTAGTAAGAATGCAGATCTACTTGTGACTTGTGTCTGTGTGACTGTCCCTAAAGAGTAAGGGTTCGCAAGTCCACAGGGGTGGGGGGGAGGGGGCCCAACTTTTACAAACTCATCCTTGACTAGAAACTGCCCTGGAGCAGAAGAATATGAGGTTAACTAAACACGACTGCCTAGAATTAATGGAAGCTGAGATAACCCAGTTGTCACCAGCCAAGAAGATACCAGGCCCAGGTCTTCTTGAGTTTGGATCCAGGTACCATGAAAATAGAGTACCACATACTGGATATACTGTGATGAGTGAATCTGAGACTTTCGAAGCATCGATAAGATGTCCATACAACAAGCAGAACTGGCACTGACTGCAGATGATAAAAGAGCAAACATTACACTGACAGCAGGTACATCTGGACTTCAGGTAATAGAACTACTGGAAGCTTGACATCTGCGTATGGAAGAGAAGCTATTCTGAAGGCCCCAGCTCACACTGGAACAACTGACAAGTATCCCTAGGCAACGACAGGGCCAAACAAACAACGAATATCTTTTGTGCTGATACTGGAGAATGTGTGATACTTTCTTCAGATGGAGGACAAGCTCTCCAGGAAGCAGCTGACCCAGATAGAAAGAAACTGATCTGTATCTTTATTAAGGCCCTAAGCCCACTAACGCAGTTGTGTCCGCTTCTGTCCACTTTTCAGCATCTGTAACATTGATGCGTAACCGAAAAGTTGACACAACTGCGTTATTGGGCTCAGGCCCTAAGATCAAAAATGGACAGCAGAAAACTGACTGACATTTTTCAGACCATTCTGGTCTTTAACAGGATACCCGAAGTGACATGTGACATGATGAGATAGACATGGGTATGTACAGTGCCTAGCACACAAATAACTAGGCTGTGTTCCTTTTTTTCTTTCTCTGCCTGAAAGAGTTAAATATCAGGTATGTAAGTGGCTGACTCAGTCCTGACTCAGACAGGAAGTGACTAAAGTGTGATCCTCACTGATAAGAAATTCCAACTATAAAACACTTTCCTAGCAGAAAATGGCTTCTGAGAGCAAGAAAGTGATAAAAAGGATCACAACAGCCTCATTCATAGATCATCTAGATATTTGTGTTGTCTCGCACTCACAATGGGATTACACCTTGTTTGGTCGGGGAGGTGCTTCAGCTAGGAACGGGGATGACACCACCTGTAGAACTTCAAATATAGGAAAGAAGCCGCCACATCCCATCAAGTTCTTTATTGTTTCGTGTATTGTTAAAGAACCACCGTCACGAAAAAAGTAGGCAGTTAAAATCTGACAGAACCGGCAGGTTTTAGGGCCGGCTTCCACTACACGCGGATTCTGAATGCAGAAAACTGACTCCAGTGAATGCCTATGTGGAAATCTGCATCAGAAATATTGCGTTTAGTGGAAACAGGCCCATAGCCATTCATTGGAGTCAGTTTTTCTGCATTCAGAATCCGATTGTAGTGGATTGCCCTTAGGCCAGTCCATCTCCTCATGGGGGAATCGCAGGAATTTCTTTGTTCTCAACAGCATTTTCCTGTCGATCGCGCATGCCGCAAGATGTTGGTCCGAAGTGGGTTGGTCGGGTGTGCGGCGGTACGGCGGCCAATTTCGGAATGAGTGAGGAGACAACGAAACACCCACTGCTACCGTCACAATGTATAAATGTGCCCGGTGTGTGCATTCATATGTTACCTGTCCTGTAGCAGGCTCCGCGCGGTGTCCATAACTTCCAGACGGCTTTCCGTACGCGCTACTGGCGTATAGTGTCTGACGTCAGATGATAGGCGTCAGTGGCGTGTACGGAGAGCTGACCCGGAGGTTACAGACACTGTGCGGAGGCTGCTACAGGACAGGTAACGTATAAAGGCACGTGGGGGGGGGGGGCTCATTTATACATTGGAGGGCAGTGGCAGTGCGGACTCAGCCGATTCCCTGAAGATTTCATGCTGAAATCGGACGGCAATCGGCCGGTAGTATATGTGCAGAATCAACAAAAAACAAATTTATCTCTAATCAGATTAGATTAGAGATAAATGTGTCTCTTTGTCGAATCTGCCCATAATCGTCAGGTCTATGGGTACCTTTACCAGAGGCGGGACAAGGTCCTCCAGCACCCAAGGCTGAGACAACAAAGTGCGCCCCCCCATCCCTCCCACCCCAGCCGTCACACACTGATTGCTATTAGACTAAGAGGTGCCACAGGGCCCACAACCTCCCCAACACCTTAATATCTACATATCTGGCTTGCAGTCACTGCCATGTATCCCCTTTTCTTATTTCTTTCTGCTTCATACACAATTAGGAATGATAGCTGAATGAATTCTGCGCCCCATCCTACACTGCGCCCTGAGGCTGGAGCCTCTCCAGCCTATGCCTTGGCCCGGCCCTGACCTCTACTCTGCCTGATTACACCTCTCTGACACTGCAGACGTCCTTGGTGGGTTTTGAGGCTCCATATCAAGAGAGTTCTTGGGGGCCCATGGAAAACTCACACTGAGGCCCCAAGCTCCTCTCACTTTAGGTGTCCTTTATAATTTGATGCAAAGCAGCGAGTAGCAGCTTCGTAGTGGTATCCCGCGCTAACGCTGAACTGCTTACTCTGCTCTGCTGTAATACATCACCCAATCTGCATGACCTAATCCATGGCTGCAGCCCAGCCGGTCACACAGACAGCTTCAGTCATTTCCCTGCAGAATAGCTAACGAGGTTAGGTCAGCAATAGGGAGAGTACTAGGAGCTGTGGGGGGACCACATGGTGGGGAAAGATTCTGTATGAAATATACATTCTCCCCGACTACCATCAGGGGGAAGCGTGGGCAGAACGGGAAAAACGTTACAGCTTTTATAAGAAGTTTTATTTCAGTGGCTTGTAAAGGTAATTACATCAGTAAAATTGATGTTTGCTTTAATATACTGGAAGACTGTGCCATAATGACCCCATGGACATAGTAATATATATGTATGTATATATATATATATTATGTATGTATATATATATATATATATATATATATATATATATATACATTATATACATATATATGTCAATTGAGTAACGCTAGGTACACACCATACAATTTTCTGGCAGATCGATTTTTTCCAGCATGTCCGATCTGAATTTCGATCGATTTTCCGATTGATTTTCTGATCAACTTCCATAAAAGTGAGTGGAAATCGATCAAAAAATCGATCGAAATTCAGATCGGACATGTTGGAAAAAATCGATCTGACAGGAAAAGTGTATGGTGTGTATCTAGCATAAATATTTGATTTAAAGGGAAACTCAGAAGCCAATGGTAATTATTTTACAAGAACCGACCTTCTCTGTGGGGTCAGTCCACAAACAAGACGAGGAATTTGGACCAGTCTGGAATCGTTGAGGCAGACTTGTCAAATTAGGTGTAAAGAGAACTGGGGCAAAATGGAGCTGTTGCTCGGAGCAACCAGACAGTCTTCAGCTGTTAAATGTAACAAGGATTCTGATTGGTTGCCCTGGGCAGGTAGAGAATTCCTGATGGAGAGGCATTTATCTCCATACTAGGGCTGTGGGGATGGATAGGATATGTTTGCACTGTCCTTGGCTAAGCAGTAAAAATGTCATTTTGTCCCATCACATTAAATGATTCAAGCGCAGCTCCTGCTTAGCTAGGTATATTGGAATTGCAATTAAGGCAAAAGAATGGGCCAATAAACACCTCCTCGGTAGTTAATAACATGTTTTATCACCCATTTAAAGCGACTATCATCTGCTCTGGCAAGTCCCCCCCACCGGCTCGGGACACATCTGTGAGGTTTATTTTTTGTTTTATCTGGTTTGAAATGTTTCATCTTCCGCCCTGTGCAGTTGCTAGGCAACTCCTGCATTCCGCGTGTGGGGACTGAGTAAGCAGAGATGATGTGCAGTTTTTCTTTCTTTCGCTCCTGTCAGACAATATTGCAATTATCCGAGATGTGGAGGGAAAATGGTTTTCAGAGGAAGTCTCAAGCGACTGTTTCCTCAGTATCTTCAGCCGGGCAATGAAAGCCGTATTCTACACAGATCGAGGATGTATAAGCCTGGTTCTTATGCCCATCATATGCGCTGTATAACTGGCAGGGTCGAGGCAGAAGCGAGAGAGGCTCCAGCCTCAGGGTGCAGAGTAGGAGGGGGCGCAGGGCGGGGGCGAGGCAGAGGCGAGAGAGGCTCCAGCCTCAGGGCGCAGTGTAGGAGGGGGCGCAGGGCGGGGGCGAGGCAGAGGCGAGAGAGGCTCCAGCCTCAGGGTGCAGAGTAGGAGGGGGCGCAGGGCGGGGGCGAGGCAGAGGCGAGAGAGGCTCCAGCCTCAGAGCGCAGTGTAGGAGGGGGCGCAGGGCGGGGGCGAGGCAGAGGCGAGAGAGGCTCCAGCCTCAGGGCGCAGTGTAGGTGGGGGCGCAGGGCCGGGCCGAGGCAGAGGCGAGAGAGGCTCCAGCCTCAGGGTGCAGAGTAGAAGGGCACCTCCATAGCTCCCAACCGTCCCTATTTCAGAGGGACAGTCCCTCTTTGTGAACTCTGTCCCTCTGTCCCTCTTTCCTCCTCATTTGTCCCTCTTTCAGGACTGATGTGCAGATCTGTGTAAATATATGTATTTTTCTACTGAAAAATGCGTTTAATTGACGTTAAACTTAATTCCCATCCTTAAAATTGATATATTTCTTACGTTCACATTTTAATATGAAGGAAAATGACTCAGGATAGGAAGGACCAGTGTGGATTGAATTATAAAATAACATATTTTTCCTATGAAATCTCTACAGACTAGGGGTGTGCCAAGGGTGTGATTAGGAGTGTGGCAGGGGTGGGATTAGGGGTGTGACAGGGGCACGGTTAGGGGGGTGTATCAGGGGCGTGGCTTAAGTGTCCCTCTTTCTCATCTCAAAATGTTGTGAGGTATGCACCTCTGTGGTACAAGTCCCAGCTGTCCAGAGCCACATGTAGTGAGCTCTCTAGTGTGCCCAGAAGTGTCACAGCTCTCTAGTGTCCCCAGAAGTGTCACTCACAGCTCTCTAGTGTCCCCAGAAGTGTCACGGCTCTCTAGTGTCCCCAGAAGTGTCACAGATCTCTAGTGTCCCCAGAAGTGTCACAGCTCTCTAGTGTCCCAAGAAGTGTCACTGCTCTCTAGTGTCCCCAGAAGTGTCACAGCGCTCTAGTGACCCCAGAAGTGTCACTCACAGCTCTCTAGTGTCCCCAGAAGTGTCACGGCTCTCTAGTGTCCCCAGAAGTGTCACAGATCTCTAGTGTCCCCAGAAGTGTCACAGATCTCTAGTGTCCCCAGAAGTGTCACAGCTCTCTAGTGTCCCCAGAAGTGTCACAGCTCTCTAGTGTCCCAAGAAGTGTCACAGATCTCTAGTGTCCCCAGAAGTGTCACAGATCTCTAGTGTCCCCAGAAGTGTCACAGCTCTCTAGTGTCCCCAGAAGTGTCACAGCTCTCTAGTGTCCCAAGAAGTGTCACTGCTCTCTAGTGTCCCCAGAAGTGTCACAGCTTTCTAGTGTCCCCAGTAGAGTCACAGCTCTCTAGCGTCCCCAGAAGTGTCACGGCTCTCTAGTGTCCCCAGAAGTGTCACAGCGCTCTAGTGTCCCCAGAAGTGTCCCAGCTCTCTACAGGGAGTGCAGAATTATTAGGTAAGTTGTATTTTTGAGGAATAATTTTATTATTGAACAACAACCATGTTCTCAATGAACCCAAAAAAAACATTAATATCAAAGCTGAATATTTTTGAAAGTAGTTTTTAGTTTGTTTTTAGTTTTAGCTATTTTAGGGGGATATCTGTGTGTGCAGGTGACTATTACTATGCATAATTATTAGGCAATTTAACAAAAAACAAATATATACCCATTTCAATTATTTATTTTTACCAGTGAAACCAATATAACATCTCAACATTCACAAATATACATTTCTGACATTCAAAAACAAAACAAAACAAATCAGTGACCAATATAGCCACCTTTCTTTGCAAGGACACTCAAAAGCCTGCCATTCTGTAACGATCGGTGAAGCACAGAGAAGATCTGATTACCGGTGATCTGCAGTATCACTGGGAATACAGATATATACCAGATTATAAGTGATCTGCAGTCTCCGATATACCAGCTAACCTCTGTTCACCTGAGTAGAGTGTAGTGTTAGGTGCAACAATAACACTTAGAGGATTAGGCCTCAGTGCAGTAAGGAGTACTGCACGGATTCCTTCCGAAGACCTGAACTCTCCAAGGCGGGAGGAGTCAGGTCGAGAGCAGGAAGGATCGTCTGAAAGTGACACTCAGGAGGAGGTGTCACTAACAGGACGGGGAACCGCCTCCAACAGTAAGGTCGGTTCTCGAGGTCGGACAAGCCAGGTCGTAAACACACGGACAGATAAAGTACAGATTCAGAAGGCAGAGGCAGAGTCTAGGTACAGGCAGGGTTCGGCAACAGGGTATCAGAAATATCGAGGTACAAGATCAGGAGGCAGAAGCAGAGTCTAAGGACGAGCCGGGGTTCAGCAACAGAGTATCAGAATGGCAAGGTACAAGATCAGAATACAGGAGGATAGTCAGGCAGGCAAAAAGTCATAACAGATAATCACGATCAAACTAGTACTTTAGCTATCAACAGAATCTAGCTAAGTGTAGGATTACAGCTCCAGCTGGTCCCGGCACACTTAAGGATCTGACTACAGGTCTGAGTGCTCCCACGTATGTGTTCGCAACGCCAGACAACCAGCAACTGAGCATCCTGCAGTATATATACACAAGGGGCTGCCCAGCACCTCCCATAGTGCTGGACCAATGAAAAGGGGAAGCCAGTGTCTGCTGACCAGCCTGGTCAGCTGACTACTTCTGGCTATCATATATTCCCTGCCTGAGTGCGTGCGCGCGCGTCACTCTAAATCTAGAGGGACTATGTGTCCCAGCCACACCAGCACCGCTCTGCGGTGCCTCCATCATGGGGCCATGCGCGTATGGGGCCATGCGTGCTCCACCATGGGGCCATGCGTTTCTCCGCGCTGCGACATGCCCTGCACGGGGACAGCCACCTCAGACTGAGTGGAGGCGGCTGCCTCCCCGTGCTCTGCCCCGCCGTTCGCGGAAAGAGCCGCCTGCCACTGACTTATGGCGGCGGCTCTTCCGCGTTTCTTGACACATTCATGGATTCTGTCAGTGTTTTGATCTGTTCACTATCAACATTGCGTGCAGCAGCAACCACAGCCTCCCAGACACTGTTCGGAGAGGTGTACTGTTTTCCCTCCTTGTAAATCTCACATTTTATGATGGACCACAGGTTCTCAATGAGGTTCAGATCAAATGAACAAGGAGGCCACGTCATTAGTTTTTCTTCTTTTATACCCTTTCTTGCCAGCCACGCTGTGGAGTACTTGGATGCGTGTGATGGAGCATTGTCCTGCATGAAAATCATGTTTTTCTTGAAGGATGCAGACTTCTTCCTGTACCACTGCTTGAAGAAGGTGTCTTCCAGAAACTGGCAGTAGGACTGGGAGTTGAGCTTGACTCCATCCTCAACCCGAAAAGGCCCACAAGCTCATCTTTGATGATACCAGCCCAAACCAGTACTCCACCTCCACCTTGCTGGCGTCTGAGTCGGACTGGAGCTCTCTGCCCTTTACCAATCCAGCCACGGGCCCATCCATCTGGCCCATCAAGACTCACTCTCATTTCATCAGTCCATAAAACCTTAGAAAAATCAGTCTTGAGATATTTCTTGGCCCAGTCTTGACGTTTCATCTTGTGTGTCTTGTTCAGTGGTGGTCGTCTTTCAGCCTTTCTTACCTTGGCCATGTCTCTGAGTATTGCACACCTTGTGCTTTTGGGCACTCCAATGATGTTGCAGCTCTGAAATATGGCCAAACTGGTGGCAAGTGGCATCTTGGCAGCTGCACGCTTGACTTTTCTCAGTTCATGGGCAGTTATTTTGCTCCTTGGTTTTTCCACACGCTTCTTGCGACCCTGTTGACTATTTTGAATGAAACGCTTGATTGTTTGATGATCACACTTCAGAAGCTTTGCAATTTTAAGAGTGCTGCATCCCTCTGCAAGATATCTCACTATTTTTGACTTTTCTGAGCCTGTCAAGTCCTTCTTTTGACCCATTTTGCCAAAGGAAAGGAAGTTGCCTAATAATTATGCACACCTGATATAGGGTGTTGATGTCATTAGACCACACCCCTTCTCATTACAGAGATGCGCATCACCTAATATGCTTAATTGGTAGTAGGCTTTCGAGCCTATACAGCTTGGAGTAAGACAACATGCATAAAGAGGATGATGTGGTCAAAATACTCATTTGCCTAATAATTCTGCACTCCCTGTAGGGTCCTCAGAAGCATCACAGCTCTCTAGTGTCCCCAGAAATGTCACAGCTCTCTAGGGGCCTCAGAAGTGTCACAGCTCTCTATTGTCCCTAGAAGTGTCACAGCTTTCTAGTGTCCCTAGAAGTATCACAGCTCTCTATTGTCCCTAGAAGTGTCACAGCTTTCTAGTGTCCCTAGAAGTATCACAGCTCTCTAGTGTCCCCAGAAGTGTCACAGCTCTCTAGTGTCTCCAGTAGTGTCACAGCTCTCTATTATCGCTAGAAGTGTCACATCTCTCTAGTGTCTCCAGTAGTGTCACAGCTCTCTATTGTCCCTAGAAGTGTCACGGCTCTCTAGTGTCCCCAGAAGTGTCACAGCTCTCTAGTGTCTCCAGTAGTGTCACAGCTCTCTAGTGTCCCCAGAAGTGTCACAGCTCTCTAGTGTCTCCAGAAGTGTCACAGCTCTCTAGTGTCCCCAGAAGTGTCACGGCTCTCTAGTGTCCCCAGAAGTGTCACAGCTCTCTAGTGTCTCCAGTAGTGTCACAGCTTTCTAGTGTCCCCAGAAGTGTCACAGCTCTCTAGTGTCTCCAGAAGTGTCACAGCTCTCTAGTGTCCCCAGAAGTGTCACAGCTTTCTAGTGTCCCCAGAAGTGTCACAGCTCTCTAGTGGCCTCAGAAGTGTCACAGCTCTCTAGTGTCCCCAGAAGTGTCCCAGCTCTCTAGTGTCTCCAGAAGTGTCACAGCTCTCTAGTGTCCTCAGAAGTGTCACAGCTCTCTAGTGTCCCCAGAAATGTCACAGCTCTCTAGTGTCCCCAGAAGTGACACAGCTCTCTAGGGTGTCTCCAGTAGTGTCACAGCTTTCTAGTGTCCCCAGAAGTGTCACAGCTCTCTAGTGTCCGCAGAAGTGTCACAGCTCTCTAGTGTCTCCAGAAGTCTCACAGCTTTCTAGTGTCCCCAGTAGTGTCACAGCTCTCTAGTATCCTCAGAAGTGTCACAGCTCTCTAGTGTCTCCAGAAGTGTCACAGCTCTCTAGTGTCTCCAGTAGTGTCACAGCTTTCTAGTGTCCCCAGAAGTGTCACAGCTCTCTAGTGTCCCCAGAAGTGTCACAGCTCTCTAGTGTCCTCAGAAGTGTCACAGCTCTCTAGTGTCTCCAGAAGTGTCACAGCTCTCTAGTGTCTCCAGAAGTGTCACAGCTCTCTAGTGTCCCCAGAAGTGTCACAGCTTTCTAGTGTCCCCATTAGTGTCACAGCTCTCTAGTGGCCTCAGAAGTGTCACAGCTCTCTAGTGTCTCCAGAAGTGTCACAGCTCTCTATTATCGCTAGAAGTGTCACATCTCTCTAGTGTCTCCAGTAGTGTCACAGCTCTCTATTGTCCCTAGAAGTGTCACGGCTCTCTAGTGTCCCCAGAAGTGTCACAGCTCTCTAGTGTCTCCAGTAGTGTCACAGCTCTCTAGTGTCCCCAGAAGTGTCACAGCTCTCTAGTGTCTCCAGAAGTGTCACAGCTCTCTAGTGTCCCCAGAAGTGTCACGGCTCTCTAGTGTCCCCAGAAGTGTCACAGCTCTCTAGTGTCTCCAGTAGTGTCACAGCTTTCTAGTGTCCCCAGAAGTGTCACAGCTCTCTAGTGTCTCCAGAAGTGTCACAGCTCTCTAGTGTCCCCAGAAGTGTCACAGCTTTCTAGTGTCCCCAGAAGTGTCACAGCTCTCTAGTGGCCTCAGAAGTGTCACAGCTCTCTAGTGTCCCCAGAAGTGTCCCAGCTCTCTAGTGTCTCCAGAAGTGTCACAGCTCTCTAGTGTCCTCAGAAGTGTCACAGCTCTCTAGTGTCCCCAGAAATGTCACAGCTCTCTAGTGTCCCCAGAAGTGTCACAGCTCTCTAGGGTGTCTCCAGTAGTGTCACAGCTTTCTAGTGTCCCCAGAAGTGTCACAGCTCTCTAGTGTCCCCAGAAGTGTCACAGCTCTCTAGTGTCTCCAGAAGTCTCACAGCTTTCTAGTGTCCCCAGTAGTGTCACAGCTCTCTAGTATCCTCAGAAGTGTCACAGCTCTCTAGTGTCTCCAGAAGTGTCACAGCTCTCTAGTGTCTCCAGTAGTGTCACAGCTTTCTAGTGTCCCCAGAAGTGTCACAGCTCTCTAGTGTCCTCAGAAGTGTCACAGCTTTCTAGTGTCTCCAGAAGTGTCACAGCTCTCTAGTGTCTCCAGAAGTGTCACAGCTCTCTAGTGTCCCCAGAAGTGTCACAGCTCTCTAGTGGCCTCAGAAGTGTCACAGCTCTCTAGTGTCCCCAGAAGTGTCCCAGCTCTCTAGTGTCTCCAGAAGTGTCACAGCTCTCTAGTGTCCTCAGAAGTGTCACAGCTCTCTAGTGTCCCCAGAAATGTCACAGCTCTCTAGTGTCCCCAGAAGTGTCACAGCTCTCTAGGGTGTCTCCAGTAGTGTCACAGCTTTCTAGTGTCCCCAGAAGTGTCACAGCTCTCTAGTGTCCCCAGAAGTGTCACAGCTCTCTAGTGTCTCCAGAAGTCTCACAGCTTTCTAGTGTCCCCAGTAGTGTCACAGCTCTCTAGTATCCTCAGAAGTGTCACAGCTCTCTAGTGTCTCCAGAAGTGTCACAGCTCTCTAGTGTCTCCAGTAGTGTCACAGCTTTCTAGTGTCCCCAGAAGTGTCACAGCTCTCTAGTGTCCTCAGAAGTGTCACAGCTCTCTAGTGTCTCCAGAAGTGTCACAGCTCTCTAGTGTCTCCAGAAGTGTCACAGCTCTCTAGTGTCCCCAGAAGTGTCACAGCTTTCTAGTGTCCCCAGAAGTGTCACAGCTCTCTAGTGGCCTCAGAAGTGTCACAGCTCTCTAGTGTCCCCAGAAGTGTCACAGCTCTCTAGTGTCCCCAGAAGTGTCCCAGCTCTCTAGTGTCCTCAGAAGTGTCACAGTTCTCTAGTGTCCCCAGAAGTGTCACAACATGCGGGAGACTTGGGCGCAGGACACAGCCGGTATACGGCTGATCCCGCTTCTGCACAAGTTCCCGGCCGTATTAATTACTATTCCCCCTCCAGGCCGCCAGGGATAGTGGGGGAATGATATAATTCGGCTTCCAGCGATTGCTGGAGGCCGAATTATTGCAACCTCGAATTAAGCAACCTCGGCTCCGTCTTCTGACGGCACCGACGTTACTCTCTGAGTGCCGTTCAGTTGTGATTCCCTTTATAGTCTATGGTGGCGCCGGCTGCGCCCAAATCTAACTAACTGTCCCTTTTTTGGAGGGACAGTCCCTTTTTGGGAGCCCTGTGTCCCTCTGTCCTTTTTAGCCCTCATTTGTCCCTCTTTCAGGACTTTGTCCGTCTTTCTATATAAATATGTATATTAATATGCTAAAAATGTGTTTAATTGACTCTAAACTTTATTCCCATCTTTAAATTGATATATTAATAATTTTAAAATGTTACTATGAAGGAAAATGGACCAGGATAGAAAGGACCAGTGTGGTTTGAATTATAAAACAACATATTTTTCTTATGAAATCTTTATGGTATGTGTGCCTAGGGGGCGTGACAAGGGTTGCGACAGGGGCATGGCTTAAGTGTCCCTTTTTCTCATCTCAAAAAGTTGGGAGGTATGTGACTGGTCCTCTTCAAGGTCCTCCTGACAGGTCCTCTTACATTGTGGTAGCAGATGAATAAGAGAAGTGTGTAGAAGAAGCTGCTGTCATTTCTTAGTTATTCTCGTTATCATATTGAATAGAATGAATGATTTAAAGAGACACTGAAGCGAAAAAAAAATGATGATATTATGATTTGTATGTGTAGCACAGCTAAGAAATAAAACATTAAGATCAGATACATCAGTCTAATTGTTTCCAGTACAGGAAGAGTTGAGAAACTCCAGTTGTTATCTCTATGCAAACAAGCCATTAAGCTCTCCGACTAAGTTAGTCCTGGAGAGGGCTGTTATCTGACTTTTATTATCTCAACTGTTCCTGGACTATTTACTTTTTCTCTGCTAGAGGAGAGGTTATTACTTCACAGACTGCTCTGAAAGAATCATTTTGAATGCTGAGTGTTGTGTAATCTGCACATATCAGAGAATGATGCAATGTTAGAAAAAACACTATATACCTGAAAATAAAAGTATGAGAATATTTCTTTGCTGCTAATCTTCTAGTAATTATTCATAGTACACAACCAATTCACTATGTCATATTTTTTTTTTTCGCTTCAGTGTCTCTTCAGGGCTGTGAACTGTCTCTCCAGGATTAGCACATCACATGATCTGGCTGCTCTCTGGTGAGCGAGCCGCGTACTGCGGTACATCTGATTGTCAGACAGCAGAGAGCTCCCGGAGATGGGCTATAGCAGAGCGTCGCCCTTCGGAGGATGATGCTTCCTCTATATAAGTGCTGCATTGCAGCAGTCCGGGTGAAAGGCGCAGTCACAGCAGGCAGGTGCAGCAGCCGATCCACTAACCATTGCAGGGGAAGCACTCTGGGAGGATTTACAGCAAGGGCACCTGTCAGGGGGGAAGACTGCTGCGTGGCTTTCTTCTGGTCCTGTTAGCGCAGGCATGACTTGCAGATTTAACAGATAGGAGGCTCTCGCTGCCATTTCAATATAAATGCAAGGAATAAGCATAAACTGTCACATAACAGAGAATAGCAACGCAAGCCATCCAGTATGACAGTCATGGGTGGTACTACACTGGAGCACACTGGGGCACTGCCCCGCCCCCCGGGAATCTCTGTGCCCCTACTGCTCAGTAATATACAGTTAACTGTTTTGAGGCTCTGCAGCGTACAGTGAACAGAATAGGGTCTGTGAAAACAGGATGGTAATCCCTGTTGCAAAAGGTTATCGAGTGCTCCACACAAGTTAGAAATTAGCTGCCAGGGGTTAACTCCACTCCACAAATGGAACCGTAGAAAACTGTACATGCAATCCTCAGCACTGATGTGTCAGCCACTCCTGCTGCTACAGCCTGCAGTCACCCAGTGCTCAATGGGTATATACAGAGGCGTAGCAATAGCCAGAGGCGTAGCAATAGGGGGTGCAGAGGTAGCGGCTGCATCGGGGCCCTTGGGCCAGAGGGGCCCCCGAAGGTCCCTCCCTCAACTACAGTATTGGCTCTCTATTGGTCCTGTGCTCATAATAATCACTTCTATAGATACTTTGAATAGTGGTAATCATTAACAAACTGTTCCCCATCCCCTTCTTGCACCTTGGACACTGTAGTTGCCATTGGCAGGTTTTGGTGCGCCGTATCAATTATAGATAGAGTGCTTGGGGGGGCCCCACTGTAAAACTTGCATCCGGGCCCACAGCTCCTTAGCTACGCCACTGGGTATATAGTGTCCACCACCAAAGGACAAACAATAGGCCAGGCTTAGTAGAGTTAGGGCTGGTTCACACGGGCGTCTGCTGAGCTTTTGCTTGGCATTGCGTTCAAACGCCAGCGTTTAAACGCCAGCGTTTAAAATCTAGCTTTTGAAGGCTTTTGAAAAGCGTTCAAGGCTAGCAGTTCTGGTCTCTGCTATTGTTTCCTGGCGTTTACTGCCTCTGAAAGCAGCATGTTGCTTTTGAGACTAGACGCAACGCTGGGATCTACTGCCAGGCTTTCAGGAAAGCCTGCAAAAGCCAGCTCTAAACGCTCCCATTCACTTGCATGGGATGGCAGTAGATCCCAAAAAACGCTGCGTCTGAAACGCTGCGTTAAACGCCACAAAAACGCCCGTCTGAACCAGCCCTTACTGCCACTTTTATTTCAACAATCTGCATACATTAAAATGAATACACTTACATTGTGGGTCCATGCAAACTGGACCCGTACTGCATAAATTTGCCTATAAGGTCTCTGCATTGAATTATATCAAGTGCACCTTATCACATATAGGTGGTTGAATCGAGATCGCCCGTCTCTCCTTCCCTACCAGGTTTCGGCTCTATGCCGTCATCAGGTCACCTGTTTTAATGTATGCAGATTGTTGAAATAAAAGTGTAACCCCCTGTGGCAGTAACTCTACTAAGCCTGGCCTATTGTTTGTCCTTTGGTGGTGGACACTATATACCCATTGAGCACTGGGTGACTGCAGGCTGTAGCAGCAGGAGTGGGTGACACATCAGTGCTGAGGATTGCATGTACAGGATGGTAATCCCGATTTAAATCTTCCTCTCTGTAAGATACAAGCTCTAGTCTCCAGCAATGCTTAGCTACTAAGATAAGGAATTACACAGTGTTTCTCTTCCTCCTGCCTCTTCCCCTCCCTTTGCTTGTGGAGTCATCGTGAGGCACAGGCTGGGGGCTGGAATGATTTGTCTGTGATCTGTCCACACAGGAGCAGCTTGCTAGCACATAAAGATTAAGCATGCCAGCCAACTACTGTAGCTGTAGGTAACTTTTCTTCAAGAATAGCACCATCCAGTGGCGTAGCTAAGGAGCTATGGGTCCCGGTGAAAGTTTTATATGCCCCTCCCCCCCCCCCCCCAAGAACTCTATACATAACAATTGATACGGCGCACCAAAACCTGCCAATGGCAACTACAGTGTCAGAGGTGCAAGGTGGGGATGGGGAACAGTGTGTTCATGATTACTATTTGAAGCATCTATAGAACTGATTATTACCAGCACATGACCAATAGAGAGCTAATGTAGTGCTGGAGGAAGGGCCCCTTGGGGACCCTCTGGCCCAAAGGCCCTGATACGGTTGCTACCTCTGCATCCCCTATTGCTACACCACTGGCACCATCATTCAGACAATCTGCTCTGCTCTGAGTTCTGTTTGTGATGTTTCCATTTGGTTCCTATCAGTTAGCCTCAATTTTAAGTGAGCCTTAGGCTGGGTGCACACATAGCAGAAACGCTAGCGTTGCGTAAAACGCCGCATTTTTGCCGCTAATGGAAGTCTATGGACCGCAGGAGAAAACGCATATAAAAAACGCATATGGTTTTGTTGCAAAATATTCATAGGCGCATCAAAAACGCACATAATGAAAGTCAATGGGAATGCAATGCTATGCGTTTTCCATGCATTTTTATATGCGTTTTTTTTCCCCAAAATAATTTTTTATGCTCTATTTCCACTTCATGTTGTCCTCCTAGTGATTTGCATAACTGGAAATATAAAAAGGCATGAAAAACGCAGTAAAAACGCATTAAAAAGCGCATCACAAACGCAGTAAAAACGCACACAACATTAACATAGAACATGACATAAAACGCAGCCTTTCACGCTATGTCATGTGTGAACCCAGCCTCAATTTTATCACCTGAGTTAGGCAAAAAATATCATAAGCTCACCATACAAACATCGATTTTGATCACCCAAACGGGCCCCACCAGCCCACCATCTTGCCCCCTCCCCCTTCCCCCCCAAGCTGGAGCCGCCACTGATGACAGTCATTGTCAGAGCGCTGAGCTAGCACTGACACCGTATCCAGCAACAATGACGACAAACGGGCAGCCGACTCCCGGGCCTTTATCTATGGTAGTCTTTTTTTAGGCCAGTTTTATAGTTATTTTTTGCGTTGCGGTGGGGATGCGATGTACATGCCGCCTCCCACCGCAATGCAATAAAAAGACAAACATCTGACCATGCAGCAGAGTGCGCCAACAGGGTTATATGCATAGCCCTGCCCCCCACTCAGTGATGTCCTCCCTACTGGGCAGGAAGTACGTCCCTGGGTTTCCTGTTGGTCTGCGCTTGCGCACAGGCACCATGACTCCCCTACCCAACACAAGCGTGAATGATAAGCAATCCGTTCAGACTAACAGAATCGATCAAATTTGTATTGACTGAATCATCAAGAGAAAGAACGATTGTTGTCGGCTGGCACTATTAATGGTACCCGATCCGATTGATGGTGGATCGTTCTGGAGATTGTACCGTTAATGGCCACATTCAGACATTGGGTCTTTGCACAGCCCTGGGCCTGAGGAACATGCAGCCACTATATGCAGAAGCTGCTCAATAATTAAAATAACCCAAATCAATAATTCAGATGTATTATTCATTTTAGCATAATTTTCAGTCATTTGGCCAAGAACAAGGTAATTACATTTCAAGGGGGATCAAGTGTCATCACTAATATTTATCTCCAGTCAGTAAAGATAATTGACTAAGCAGTGAGACTGTGAGAAAAGTCACCATGATCCCTTGCTAAGGAAAATCACTCATTCTACGTGTGGTTTCGTCCCCATCAGGAGACAAGCATATTGCTGTTTCACGGATGAGGTGTTCTCAGTAAGTCAGCACCTATTTAGTAAGGAGATCCTGGTCAAGACTCCCTGCTACTGACTACTGAGCGTGCCCTAGTGACTGCAGCTCTGGTGCATTGAGTCCCCCAGGAGAAAAGTGAGATATATTGTTGGTCGCCCAGCGTTGCCCGGGTATGTAATTGGCTAGTGTTAGCTCTGCCCACTTTTTCTAATCCTAACACACAATTACTCAATGATGACCTAGTTTGTGAGCTTTGCGGTCTTTGGCATCAATAATTGGTATTGAAATGAAATAAATCTAATTGGCTGTGGCTCCACTCCTTTGAAAATCAATAGGTGAATTTTGATTAGCTTTTGTAGGCTCCACCCACTTTTCTGAATATTAATCCCAGTCACCCACTGTGCAAAGTTTAAGAACCCTGCCATTGACAGACAGTGTAAGAATGGCTGCAGTTTAAATTCTGGCAGTTAAATTTGTATTTTTCTCCACCCACTGATGTCCTGATGTTTCCCGGGTATGTATTTGGCTGCTGCTGGCTGTGGCCACTTTTTCTAACCCTAACACACAATTGTCAATTGTCAATGACCAAGTTTGTGAGATTTGTGGTCTTTGGCATGAATAATTTTCATTGAAATGAAACACATCTGATTTGCTGTTTGTGGCCCCACCCCTTTTCTAAATATTTAACCCCAGTCACCCAATGATCAACTGTACCAGGTTTGAGGCTTGTGCCATTAACAGTGCAAAAATGGCAGCAATTAAATACTTGCCTTGAAAATCAGTAGGTGAATTGTGATTGGTTTTTGTAGGCTCCACCCACTTTTCTGAATATTAATCCCAGTCACCCAGTGACCAACTGTGCAAAGTTTTAAAACCCTACAATTAATAGTGTAAGAATGGCTGCAGTTTACATTTTCCCAGTGAAATTTGTGTTTGTCTCCGCCCACTGATGACCCAGCATTGCCCGATTATGTATTTGGCTGGTGTTGGCTGCGCCCACTTTTCCTAACCCTAACACACAATTACTCAATTACTCAATGACCAAGTTGGTGAGCTTTGCGGTCTTTGGCATCAATAACCTGCATTAAAATGAAACAAATCAGATTGGCTTTTTGGGGCTCCACCACCTTATATAAATTTAAACCCCAGTCACACAATGGTCAACTGTACCAAGTTTGAGGCTTGTGCCATTAACAGTGCAAGAATGGCAGCAATGAAATTTTCCTCTGAAAAATCAATAGGTAATTTTTGATTGTTTTTTGTAGGCTCCACCCACTTTTCTGAATATTTATCCCAGTCACCCAGTAACCAACTGTGCAAAGTTTGAGAACCCTACCATTAACAGTGTAAGAATGGCTGCTGTTTACATTTTCCCAGTAAAATTTGTATTTGTCTCCGCCCACTTATGACCCTGCGTTGCCCGCTTATGTATTTGGCTAGTGTTGGCTGTGCCCACTTTCCTAACCCTAACACACAATTAATCAATTACTCAATGACCAAGTTTGTGAGCTTTGCGGTGTTTGGCAACAATAATTTGCATTGGAATGAAACAAATCTGATTGGCTATTTGTGGCTCCACCCCCTTTCTGAAATTGAACCCCAGTCACCCAATGATCAACTATACCAGGTTTGAGGCTTGTGCCATTAACAGTGCAAGAATGGCAGAAATGTAAATATTCCCCTTGAAAATCAATAGGTGAATTTTAATTGGCTTTTATAGGCTCCAACCACTTTTCTGAATAATAATCCTAGTCACCCAACGACCAACTGTGCAAAGTTTGAGAACCCTACCATTAACAGTGTAAGAAAAACAAAAGTTTTCTTTCCTAAAACAGAAAGAATTTTCGATAATTCAGGTTGGAGTGAGCTCGAGATGTCTCCCAGAGCATCACTGCTGAATATATGCAAATTAACCATTGTACCCTTGGAAGCTAAACACACCTCCAGAACCTCTGGAATACAATGATGTGTCATCTTGTTAATTTGTACAGAGCCATAATAATCCAACATGCATACAGACTGTTTTGGATTGTTTGATCCTCATCAGTGCATGGCATGGATTAATTTGGCTCTATGCAGTAGGGCTTGTAACACCGAGAGGTACAGACTAACCAGCAAGCTCATGGTGACCCAAAACTCATTGGAGTGTGTGAGGGACTACAATGGTCCTAAAAGCCCCCTTACTAAGATGTTAAGAAAAACAAAAGTTTGCTTTCTTAAAACAGAAAGAATTTGTGATAATCACTGCTGAATATATGCAAATTAACCATTCTACCCTTAGAAGCTAAACACACCTCCAGTGTAACAGTGTAAGAATGGCTGCAGTTTACATTTTCCAGTGAAAGTTGTATTTGTCTCCGCCCGCTTTTTGGTTATGGGAATAAAAAGTATCCTATACTTTATTCCAGGTAATGTACTATGTGTGTGCCAAATTTCATTCAAATCTGTTCAGCCGTTTTTGTGTGATCGAGTAACAAACATCCAAACATCCGAACTTTCCCATTTATTATATTAGTAGGATACTCGCATATAAGCCTCATTTTCAGTGGAGCAGAACGGATGGTGGAGCAGGCTTTGTTACTGACAGAGGAGTGTAAGGATTGTGCACTAGTGATCTTGCTCTTGCCAGCTGGCTCCCTGCTGTGACCCCCATCCCCTGCAACATGGTGTGCAGAGTGCGCTGCTCAAGACTTCCTGTGTCCCCTGGCTTGTGGAGCGGAGCGTGCAAGCAATGCGTCAGCGGTGCAATGATCGGGCATTCTTCCTGTGTGGCAGTCCCTGTGTCTCATATCTATGACGCCATCTAGTGGCTTCTTGAGACACAACTCTCATCCTTGTGGCACATCTGGCTATGGGGAGGGGACTGACTTGTACTGGGGGAACATCTGGCTATGGGGAGGGGGCTATACTGAGGAGGGGCTTATATGCGAGTCAATCACTTTTTCCAGGTTTCTGAGGGAAAAGTGGCTACCTTGGTTTATACGTGGGTTGGCTTATATGTGAGTATATACGGGTAAACGTTCTGTGTCTTGTTGTGTAGTGCAGCTGCCTATTTTTTAGGGTCATTGAACATATATTTGCATATATTTGCATTAATTAGCCCATGTATGTACGTTGTTCTGTGCATTGCATGTTGGTACTTGTTGCAATAAAAATATTAAACTTATCTGGGGGGCTGGCTCCTTTAACTCCTTTTCCTGCTGAGATAATTGAGCAGTTTTATTTCACAGACTCTGTAACGATTGGTGTCAGCACACAGAGAGAATCTGATTATTGGTGATCTGCAGTATCACCAAGAATGCAGATATATACCTGATTATTGATGATCTGCAGAATCACCGATAATACAGATATATTGCTAACCTCTGGACACCTATGAGTATGTGAGTGTTTTGGTGTAACAGTAATACTTTGAGTGATGCACCTGCTGAGCAGGCGATATAACAGTAAAGAGACACTGCTCTGGGAGCACAGGAACCTTCCAGCAGCCTGAGGCTCTCCAAGGGGAGGAGTCAGGCTGGAGACAGGAAGGGCCAGAGAGTGAGTGACACCTAAAGGTGGATGTCACTATCTGATCTGGAGACTATCTCTTAATGGGAGAGATAGCTCTCGAGGTCGGGCACGCCGGGTCGGCAACACACTGACAGATAAAGTACAAAGACGGCTGATTCGGTATCCAAGTCAAGCAGGGTCTGGCAACGGAATATCAGATATGCGAGGTACCGAATCAGAAGACAGAGGAGTAGTCAGAAAAGCTATAAGTCATAACATATATCAAACAATGCCTATTCTGGGTGCGAGGTCCTTGGTCTCCGCACCCCGGAACTAGTCTGAAGTATACACAGATGATAATACAGTTCCCTAGACTGGGTGCGAGGTCCGTAGTCTCAGCACCCTGGAACTAGTCTGAAAGATAACACAGATGGTAGTACAGTTCCCTAAGCTGGGTGTGAGGTCCTTGGTCTCTACACCCTGGAACTAGCTTGAAGTATAACACAGATGATAACACAGTTCCCTAAGCTGGGTGTGAGGTCCTTGGTCTCTACATCCTGGAACTAGCTTGAAGTATAACACAGATGATAACAGTTCCCTAAGCTGGATGTGAGGTCCTTGGTCTCTACATCCTGGAACTAGCTTAAGCATAAACAGAATACAATACAAATAATCTGGCTAAGTGTGAATTCCCAGGTCCACCTGGTTCAAACACACTGAAGGATCTGACTAGGTCTGAGTGCTTCCACGTAGTGATCGCAACGGCAGACAATTTGCAAGTGACCAGCAGGAACTATATATGGAGTAGTGCTCTCCAGCACCACCCCTAATTGCTCAACCAATAGTATCCTGCTCAGTGCTGGTCGTAATGGAAAAAGCTACGCTTACGGATCATTACGCGTAATTTTACGCTATTACGCATTACGAAACTACGCTTACGGCATAGACAATCAATTTCGGTACATGTCTGTAATTACGCATTGCCCTTACGCAATTACGCGTAAGAATACCGTAATTCAGGTTGTTACGTTATAGGCTTACGCGTAAATTCCTACTAGCAATTAATGCGTAAGGTCATGCTGCCAAGCGGAAAAGTTGACGCATGGATCAATGTTAGGTAGCCGCCGACTTTAAGGGTTAATAGCAAAGCCCCCTTAAGTGCTAAGAGCCTCAAAATTGGAGAATATATTAAGGAGATCAGAAGTAATAAGAGGAAAAATTTTTTTTTCAAAAAGACCTTATAGTTTTTGAGAAAATCGATGTTAAAGTTTCAAAGGAAAAATATATACATTTAAAAACCCGCCGACTTTAACGGTTAATAGCAAAGCCTGCTTAAAATTTAGAAACACCAAATTCACAGGGTATATTAAGGGGATCAGTGGGAATAAGAGGAAATTTTTTTTTTTCAAAAAGACCTTATAGTTTTTTCTGATTTGAAGGAACCCCATTGGTCTGCTAAGGACCAATGGGGCTCCTTGGAGCCCAAATACAAAGATGCTTTCGAGAGCTCTGAGCTATAGCTCAGAGCTCTGTCGGGTGAAGGGACGCTAAGTCCCCGCCGGCTCTGCTGCCCTCCCCGCCTCTCCCACATGTCACCTATATACATGCTGGCACCCATGTGTGCCAGCATGTATATGGGTGACAGCAGGTGTGGGCGGAGTGGACGGCGGGAGCCGGCGGGGACTTTTCCTTTGAAACTTTAACATCGATTTTCTCAAAAACTATAAGGTCTTTTTGAAAAAATTTTTTTCCTCTTATTCCTTCTGATCTCCCTAATATATTCTCCAAATTTGAGGCTCTTAGCACTTAAGGGGGCTTTGCTATTAACCCTTAAAGTCGGCGGCTTTTTTATATTATACGGGAGCGTAATATTACGCGATTACGGCAGACTGTGTAATTTCAATGGGAGTTTACTGTCTTACGCGTAATTTGTTACGCGTAAAAACGTAACCCACGGTCTACGCGTAATTAATTACGCGTAATACCGTAACCTTACACGTAACGCTTACGGTGCATTTGTAGTGAATTACGATGCGTAATTACGCTAATGCGTAATTTCGGCCCAGCACTGATCCTGCTCTGGAGTCAGCTGATCGGCGTGGTCAGCTGACTCTTCCTGCTTAGTATAAGAATTCTGCCTCTCAGCGCGCGCGCGTGTATTCCTAAGCCTATGTGCACTAACAGACTCAGCCACACCAGACACACGCTGTCGCGTGCAAACCGCCACGCTGGACGCGGAACCAGCCGCCTTACTGTTGTTGCATGGGGCGGCTTTTCCGCGTTCTGCCCTGCTACCAAACACGCTTCCGCGTGCAAACCGCCGCACTGGACGCAGAGTCAGCCGCCTGCTCAGTAGCACATGCGGCTGCTTTTCCGCGATCTCTCACAGACTCCTCCTCATTCATCCCAACATCCCTCGCAGGAGACATAGAGGGAGGAGCTGGAAGCACTGTTTGCCAAACTCCTCCCAACTTCTCCTGCTGCTGTAGAAAAGAGATTGTTAAAGAGAGTCTGAAGCCACTTTAAAAACTTGTTTTTACCTGTTATTTAGGTTAAGGAATATGGCCAGTGCTAAAACGCTGCATTCCCACGGCAGAACGAGGGTTTTATACCCCCCAAATCCTGGGGCAAAAATCCACGACTTTCAGAGTTGTGGATATTGCTGCCTGGGAAGGCTGACGCCTAATCCTAATACCCCCCTTCCTGATGCCTAACCCTAAAACCACCTTCCCGACACCCAAACCTAAAACCTCCTTCCCGACACCCAAACCTAAAACCTCCTTCCCTGACGCCTAACCAAAAATCCCCCTTCCCTGACGCCTAACCTTAAAACTCCCCTTCCTGACATCTAACCTAAAACCCTGATGCCCTGCCCTAAAGCTCCCCTTCCTGATGCCTAACCCTAAAACCCTCCTAGTTCAAAATGATACATTTCAAAACAATAAAAACATTTCAAAAACTATAACGTTCTAATTTTCAAGACGATAAAAAAAACTTCAAAAACTATAACATTGTAATTTTGATAACAATAATTATCGTGCGCCCACATTTCTGCTTTGGGCGCCTAATAGCCGATATTCGCATTAGCGCCTGTGAGGTGGCCAAATCATCCATTAGCTGCTGGGGGCCAAAATTTTCCGCTTCCAAGTTAAACACAGAAACACACATGGCAGGAAACTCATTGTTTTTCTGCACAGACAAGCAATGTGACACACTTGGATGTCACCAGTGCTGGCGTGTGGTTTGTCGGAAAGTTACCGGATGCTATTTTCTATTTTTATTTTTCTCTTTTTATTTACAGAGCGATAGTAAATTCCATGAAAATATCAGTGAACGTTTGTTTAGCCTTTTGGGTTACATTTGAAGATTTCACCTCGCCTTGAAGGTTTATCTGAGGACATTAATCCTGGGCGGGATCTCAGGAGGAGATGACTAGTAGTACGCAATGTTTTATTTATGAATCACCAACATATTATGCAGGGCTGTAGAATAACTCGCAGGGCTGCAAATTACAAGGTTAAATCGTTTAATCCTGCCCAACCCAAACAACAAACGTCCTCTGAGAGGAGGAATACAGGACACAATGCGTGGGAGGAAAGGGATTCTGGGTAAATAGTAAGGATGGGAACTAAATGGATGCATACATCAGATAAGGACCCCAGGAAAAAAGGGCCGAAATGTTAAGATTTTGTCTACAACAATATTTTTATCATTTTTTCATCTTTATCTGAGATAGAATAATAAATATGTTAAAATAACGGTAATAAAATCGCAAAATATTGTCTATAACAATGAAAATATATTTACAGTCATAATAAGCATAGTAAAACATTGGTAAATATTACCAATATTTTACTACAACTAAACCTAAACCTACTCTCACACAAAACCCTCCTTCTACTGATGCCCAACTCTAAGAACCTCCCCCTGGTTGTGCCTAACCCTAAGACTCCTCCGGTGGTGCCTAAGGGGTCATTCACACTTGTAATCGCAAAACGTTCTGCGCGGGTGTTTTTTCGGCAATTAACGCATAAAAATCACTGGACAGATATGCGTTCTTTGAGTGATTGCGATCAGCGCTTTTATAAGCACTGGATCGCGATTACTCTTCAAACGCTAAGAATTGCTGCGAATTGCTGAGGTAACGCGTTTGGCGATTGCCGCTAATCGCGAATTGCCCACGATCAGCAGCAATCACGGCAGTGAGATCACTGGCATATACTTTATATTGCGCTAGTGCTTTGGCGATTAGTGGGGATCACCGGCAAATCTCTCTGGTGAGACCTCCCTAGTGGTGCCTTACTCTAAGACCGCCCTGGTGGTGCCTAACCCTAAGATCCCCATGGTAGTGCCTAACCCTAAAACTCCCCCTGGTGGTACCTAACGCTAAGAACCCCCCTGGTGGTGCCTAACCCTAAAACTCCCCCTGGTGGTGCCTAACCCTAAACCCCCCTGGTGGTGCCTAACCCTAAGACCCCCTGGTGGTGCCTAACCCTAACCACCCCCCTGTGGTGCTTAACCCTAAAACTCCTCTTGGTGGTGCCTAACCCTAAGACCCTCCTGATGGTGCCTAACCCTAACCACCCCCCTGTGGTGCTTAACCCTAAAACTACCCCTGGTGTTGCCTAACTCTAAGACACCCCTGGTGGTGCTTAACCCTAAAACTCCCCCTGGTGGTGCCTAACTCTAAGACCTCTTTGGTGGAGCCTAACCCGAAGACCCCCCTGGTGGCGCCTAACCCTAAGGGCCTGTTCAGACTGTCAGCGTTTGTAGAACGCGTATAAATTAAAAGAAACGCAAGTTGAAAAACGCATGCGTTTTTCTTGCGTTCGAATGCGTTTTCTATTGCGTTTCGCACACACACGTGTCCCGGGGGAAAAAAATAATTATGGGAACCGCAGAGGGAAACGTACGCTAAAAACGCAATAGTACGCGTTTTTGATACGCGTCCATAGACTTTCATTGCGTCCGTTTCTATGTGTGACGCACAGAACTGCGTGCAGCAATGCGGATGAGAAACGTATGCGTCTCATACGCATACATGTGAACGAGGCCATTAGAAAACATGAATAGCCGTTTCTATGCGGAAAGTCTGCCTGTACACGTTCTGGAAAAACGACTAGGAACGCACATAGTCTGAACAGGCCCTAAGACCTCCTTTCTCTGCTGCAAATAACATTAATGCAAAATGCGATACATTTCTAAGATAATAAAGTTTAAAATGATAATTAACAATATTTTAATTCTTAAAGAGAATCTGTATTCTCAAAATGAAGTATGAACAAACATCCCTGCCTGTTTGGGGTCATCTCCTAGCCCCCTCTGCAATATTTTTGCTGCTCTCCGCTGCAATAAAGAGGGTAAAAAAACTGTTTTATAAACTGTTTTGTAAACAGAAAAGATGGCCACCAAAACAGGAAGTATATCAGCAGAGCAGTGAACTCAGTTAATACACAGTGAGTACACAGAGAATTCAGTGAGTTCAGAGGCGTAGCTAGGGCTTTCAGCGCCCGGGGACAAAGACTATTAATGCGCCCCCTAAGGGGAAGGCTGCCGCGCCAAAAAAGTGGCGTGACCATATAATAAATGTGGGCGTGGTTATGGGTGGAGCAAAATGTACAGGAAGTTAGCAGGCTCACGCTCACCCACCCTCCCTCAGTATGTACCTTCCAGCATGTTCAAAGACAAATTCAGCAATCATGAGCCGCCCCCCCCCCATCAAGACAAATTCAGCAATCATGAGGCCCCCAACATGACCAACTCAGCAATCATGAGGCCCCCAACAAGACAAATTTAGCAATCATGAGGCCCCCAACAAGACAAATTCAGCAATCATGAGGCCCCCAACAAGACAAATTCAGCGATCTTGAGGCCCCCAACAAATCATGAGGCCCCCAACAAGACATATTCAGTAACCATGAGGCCCCCAACAAGACAAATTCAGCAGTCATGAGGCACATAAATAGACAGCATTTCACATAAATAGGCAGAATGCCCCCTTAATATAGTAGACACCTCTCACCTGGCAGCAGTTCCCCAAAATACACTCAATCCGACAGCAGTGGTTCCCCAAAAATAGGTAGCCCCAGGTCTATAGGTGTCCCCAGAATAGGTGAGCAGCGGTATAGATGTCCCCAGAATAGGTGGCCAGCGGTATAGATGTCCCCAGAACAGGTAGCCAGGGGTAGAGATGTCCACAGAACAGGTAGCCAGGGGTATATGTGACCAGTATATGTAGCCAGGTGTATATGTGCCCAGTATATGTAGCCAGGTGTATATGTGTCCAGTATGTGTAGTCAGGGGGTATATGTGCCCAGTATATGTAGCCAGGGGGTATATGTCCCCAGTATATGTAGGCAGGGGGTATATGTCCCCAGTATATGTAGCCAGGGGGTATATGCGCCCAGTATATGTAGTCAGGGGGTATATGCGCCCAGTATATGTAGGCAGGGGGTATATGTCCCAGTATATGTAGGCAGGGGTATATGTTCCCAGTATATGTAGGCAGGGGGTATATGTCCCCAGTATATGTAGCCAGGGGGTATATGTCCCCAGTATATGTAGGCAGGGGGTATATGTCCCCAGTATATGTAGGCAGGGGGTATATGTCCCCAGTATATGTAGGCAGTGGGTATATGTCCCCAGTATATGTAGTCAGGGGGTATATATGCGCCCAGTATATGTAGTCAGGAGGTATATGTCCCCAGAATAGGTAGTCAGGTGTGTCCCCCAGCAGGAGGGGAGCAGCGCATAGAAGAGGGAGAGCTGTGAACAGCGGTGGAGAAGGGGGGCCATCTCCCCCCTCCTTCTCTCACCTTAGGGGGCTCTCCCTCCCTCGCTGTCCCCTCCACAACTAATGTCCGTCCGGGTGGCTGGCAGCGGTGGGCGGGACTTACCTGCGTCTCGTCGCAGCGCCGGATGGATCTGCCGCTACTCTTTGGTCTAGTTCAGACCAGAGCAGCGGCTGCAGGACCCGAACTTCCGGCCGGCGCTGGAGCGAGACAGAGGTAAGTCCCGCCCACCGCTGCCAGCCACCCGGACGGACATTAGTTGTGGAGGGGACAGCGAGGGAGGGAGAGCCCCCTAAGGTGAGAGAAGGAGGGGGGAGATGGCCCCCCTTCTCCACCGCTGCTCACAGCTCTCCCTCCACTGCGCTGTTCCCCCTCCCAAAAAAAAAAAAAAAAATCCTGTAGCTCAGCTGGGCGCCCTCGGGGACCCGGTGCCCCGGGGCACCTGTCCTACCCTGACCCCCCCTAGCTCCGCGCCTGAGTGAGTTACACATTGAATTCAGTCTCCAGAGGTTATGTGCACGTTGTGAAAGAGCTCTGTGTCAATGAAGCATGACAAGCTAGAGCCTGGAGTCCTGTCAGCCTGACAAGCAGTTTCCTCCTCAGCCAGCTATTCTTTGTTCAGTTTATCAGTCTGTGTTTATCAGCCTCACAGATAGCAGACAAGCTGACAGTGAGAGCAGGGACATTGTCTGTGAGGAATAATCATCACAGGAGCACTGGAGGGGCTTGGAAGGAGTTAACTTGTTCACATTACTGAAGAGTTGGCAGCCTTCCAGACACAGCCCACAAATCTGACAGGGGAAAGATAAGTTGATTTATTACAGAGACAGTGATAGTAGAAAGTGCTGCAGTAAGCCAGAGCACAATGGAACAGCCTTAGGAACTTGTAGGATAGGAGAAATACTGCAAAAAATTTTGTTACAGAGTCCCTTTAAAACGAATTTCAAAACAATATTTATCAAAACATAATTCTCAAAAAAAATTTCAGTTGGACGACCCCGGTGCCCACTATTTATTATTGGACAACCAAATAGTCCCCAGGAGCCCAAATTTCCAGATTCCGCAATGGACACTGCGTGTGTCATTATAACATACATGATAATTCAAAGCCTGTATGCAGAATGTTACAATAACAAAGAGATGTGACCAGGCCCATAGAATTCTATGGGCAGTGATAGAAGTCACTGGAGAAACCGCTCACACCACCCCAGAACAGTGCAGGACCAGGACAGGCCAATCCAATAGAACATAGACAGAAGAGTGTCCGCACAATGTCCTATAAGTCAGGTTCCTTTATTGTGGACGTTTTTTTTAAAGAAACGTGTCAGATTGCTGGTATACCATATATTAAATTGTATCAAGGAGAGGTACTGAATAATTGATGTTAATCTCTTTTGAATTGTGAATATCTCTTCCTTGATGTGGAGTTTAAGGGGGAATGTCTGCCTTTTGGCCCACCCCCTTCTCCACGGGAGGAGGGTATATATGGTCACACAGTGTCATTTGATCTTTTAGCTATGAGTTAGGCCTCGTTCACATCAGGGCCGTTTCTGTGCGCTTTTTACAGCGCACTGCCCTGTGCGATCAGCAAGGTATTTACTTTCCCATGTAACTAAATGTAGCTGGTTCACATCTATGCGCTGCGCTGAGCAGCGTTACAGAAACGTAGGGTTGCATGCATTTCTGTGCGTTGAGCTGGAAAGAGCACATCAATGCAAGTGAGTGGGTGCGCTTTTTTAGCGCATAGAAGCGCATGCGTTTTTTACCCCTAATTGGAGAAAAAAATACATTTACATACAAAAACAAAGTTTTATTGACAACTGCTGCTGGTATAACAAGCAAAACGTGCTTTAAAGAAGCGCAGCGCAACGCACAGAAACGCACAATAAAGCGCGCACAAGCGCATGCGTTTTTTACCACGCGCTTTCACATGTTTTTCAGCGCAGCAGATGTGAACGAGGCCTAAGAACCTGTTGGTTCGAAACATGTCAGCTATATGATGTGTGAGCTTGTTTGGATACGTCCACAATAAAGGAACCTGACTTATAGGACATTGTGCGGACACTCTTCTGTCTATGTATGGGCAGTGAGTCAGGTGACACGCAGAATTATTGTGCAATGCATCGGATACATAGTGTGACTGCACCCTTCCTCTCAGTTCAAGGACAACTTGTACTCTCACCTCAGGTGTGCTTCAACACCCTGATTAAATGCATTGAATTTCCTCTGTAATTTTCTTTAAAGTGGATCTGAACTCTTGCCCTTGACAGCAGGAAAACATAGAGAAATGCACCCTGTATGTATTTATATATGTTTTCTTCCATGAAAACAGGAAGTAGACACACACAGATTTATTGCAGGATTTGTATCAGCTGTAACAAAGATGTTTTTCATTAAAGGAAAACTTAAAGGGGAACTGAAGAGAGAGGTATATGGAGGCTGTCATGTTTATTTCCTTTTAAGCAATACCAGTTGCCTTGCAGCTCTGCTGATCCTCTGCCTCTAATACTATTAGCCATAGCCCCTGAACAAGCATGCAGCAGATCAGGTGTTTCAGTGGTTCAGACTTATAAGTCTGATCTGACAAGACTAGCTGCATGCTTGTTTCTGGTTTTAATCAGATACTACTGCAGAGAAATAGACCAGCAGGGCTGCCAGGCAACTGGTATTGATTAAAAGGAAATAAACATGACAGCCTCCATATACCTCTCTCTTCAGTTCCCCTTTAAGTCAAATATAAAAAATGATTTTTACTCATATGTTATACGCTATAGCAGCATAGAGGGTGATATAGCGGCTGGGAACGCGGAAAATCAGCCGCGTTCCCAGCCTGTCGGCGTCTGTCGCCGAACCCGGAAGTAGCCGCCGGCGGGGACAGGAGGATCGGAGCAGGGCTGCGAGGGCACCATCCAGCTTCGGGGGGCTGAGGGATGCCCCAGGTGAGTAAAAATCATTTTTTATATTTGACTTAAGTTTTCCTTTAAAGGTATTTATGCTGTTGTTTATCTTTTAGAGCAGAGAGAAGGTTCTGAGTTCAGGTCCGCTTTAGGACTCAATCACATTGTCACAAGCAGATGGCCATGCGATTGGAATGCAACACGTACAATCGCCAATCGCACGCCATCTGCGTTTCCATGCGTGAAATGGCTGATCCCATTCACTGTAGTGAATGGGTCAGCTGCACGCTTTGCCAAAAAATGCGTGCAGCCTGCGTTCCCGGACCGCACTGGTCCGGAACGCATGCAGTGTGAACATCAGACAGAGCACTCTATGCACTTATGATGTTCGTGCGTGTCTGCCTCCTGCACGCGCTGCTGAAATAAGGACGGCAACGCGTGTAGTGTGAACAAGGCCTAAAAGAGGAATTTTAGCAAAAATCCGAAAATTTAAAACACATACAAATAAGAAGTACGTTTCTTCCAGTGTAAAATGAGCCATAAATGACTTTTCTCCTATGTTGCTGTCACTTACAGTAGGTAGTAAAAATCTGACAGAACCAACAGGTTTTGGGTTAGTCCATCTCTTCATGGGGGATTCTCAGCATGGCCTTTATCTCTATATATAAAACCCCTGTGTCCCTGCATCCTGTCCCTGTGTCAGTGCTTTTGTGCTACTGCGCATGTCCGGCACCGACACAGCCGTTGGGACAGGAGACGGCCGGCCGAGCAGGCGGGCGGGTGCACGTGTGCACGGCGGGCGGGTGCGCGCGCGGCAGGCAGCAGTGAAACACCTAGAGCCCGTTTTTAAATGGGCTTAGGTCAGCTAGTTCTTTATAAAGACATTCCCTGAAAAAGATTTATAGAAAGGTGCTGGACAGCGTCCCTGCTCGCTGCTCACTTTTTAGGCAGTTGGACGGAGCAACTGCCATTCACTAAGTGCTTTTAAAAAATAAAGAAACCCCTAAGAACCCCCATGAGAAGATGGGCTAGTGCAAGATCTGTCGGTAATTTCAGATTTTTACTACTTACTTTAAGTGACAGCAACATAGGAGAAAAGTCATTTATAGCTCATTTTACTCTGGAAAAAATGTACTTCTTATTTGTGTATGTTTACATATATTTAAAATTTTAAGATTTTCCCGACAAAGGTCCTTTAAGGTGAGAAGTAAGTGAGCTTTGTGAATTAACCATATAGAACCTCATTCAGCACAGAGATGGCAGTTTTCATCCATCTGACAGAGCATCTCAATGAGCCACGTGTCATTCTCGCGAACGGCTACAGCTGTACATGAAACTCATTACAATTTCATGCTGTTCCTTTATGGATTTGTAATGCTCTTCATGCTCATCTGCGTTCATAATTCTATTATTTATTAAACACAGTTCAAACATGAGTCAACGGTGACCTGATTACCCAGACCTCCCTGCACCTCCTTGCAGCGTCCATGTGATCAGATGTTAGCGGAATACACAGCCTGATTACCCAGACCTCCCCGCACCTCCTTGCAGTGTCCATGTGATCAGATGTTAGCGGAATACACAGCCTGATTACCCAGACCTCCCTGCACCTCCTTGCAGCGTCCATGTGATCAGATGTTAGCGGAATACACAGCCTGATTACCCAGACCTCCCTGCACCTCCTTGCAGCGTCCATGTGATCAGATGTTAGCGGAATACACAGCCTGATTACCCAGACCTCCCTGCACCTCCTTGCAGTGTCCATGTGATCAGATGTTAGCGGAATACACAGCCTGATTACCCAGACCTCCCCGCACCTCCTTGCAGCGTCCATGTGATCAGATGTTAGCGGAATACACAGCCTGATTACCCAGACCTCCCTGCCCCTCCTTGCAGCGGACCATGTGATCAGATGTTAGCGGAATACACAGCCTGATTACCCAGACCTCCCTGCACCTCCTTGCAGCGACCATGTGATCAGATGTTAGCGGAATACACAGCCTGATTACCCAGACCTCCCCGCACCTCCTTGCAGCGTCCATGTGATAAGATGTTAGCGGAATAAACAGCCTGATTACCCAGACCTCCCCGCACCTCCTTGCAGCGTCCATCTGATCAGATGTTAGCGGAATACACAGCCTGATTACCCAGACCTCCCCTCACCTCCTTGCAGTGTCCATGTGATCAGATGTTAGCGGAATACACAGCCTGATTCCCCAGACCTCCCTGCACCTCCTTGCAGCATCCATCTGATCAGATGTTAGCGGAATACACAGCCTGATTCCCCAGATCTCCCCGCACCTCCTTGCAGTGTCCATGTGACCAGGTGTTAGCGGAATACACAGCCTGATTACCCAAACCTCCCTGCACCTCCTTGCAGCGTCCATGTGATCAGATGTTAGCGGAATACACAGCTAGATTACCCAGACCTCTCCGCACCTCCTTGCAGCGTCCATGTGATCAGATGTTAGCGGAATACACAGCCTGATTACCCAGACCTCCCTGCACCTCCTTGCAGTGTCCATCTGATCAGATGTTAGCGGAATACACAGCCTGATTACCCAGACCTCCCTGCACCTCCTTGCAGCGTCCATGTGATGATCAGATGTTAGCGGAATACAAAGCCTGATTACCCAGACCTCCCCGCACCTCCTTGCAGCGTCCATCTGATCAGATGTTAGCGGAATACACAGACCTGATTACCCAGACCTCCCTGCACCTCCTTGCAGCGGACCATGTGATCAGATGTTAGCGGAATACACAGCCTGATTACCCAGACCTCCCTGCACCTCCTTGCAGCGGACCATGTGATCAGATGTTAGCGGAATACACAGCCTGATTACCCAGACCTCCCCGCACCTCCTTGCAGCGACCATGTGATCAGATGTTAGCGGAATACACAGCCTGATTACCCAGACCTCCCTGCACCTCCTTGCAGCGTCCATGTGATCAGATGTTAGCGGAATACACAGCCTGATTACCCAGACCTCCCCGCACCTCCTTGCAGCATCCATGTGATCAGATGTTAGCGGAATACACAGACCTGATTACCCAGACCTCCCTGCACCTCCTTGCAGCATCCATCTGATCAGATGTTAGCGGAATACACAGCCTAATTACCCAAACCTCCCCGCTCCTCCTTGCAGCGTCCATGTGATCAGATGTTAGCGGAATACACAGCCTGATAACCCAGATCTCCCCGCACCTCCTTGCAGCGTCCATCTGATCAGATGTTAGCGGAATACACAGCCTGATAACCCAGACGTCCCTGCACCTCCTTGCAGTGGTACATGTGATAAGATGTTAGCGGAATACACAGCCTGATTACCCAGACCTCCCCGCACCTCCTTGCAGCGTCCATGTGATAAGATGTTAGCGGAATACACAGACCTGCTTACCCAGACCTCCCCGCACCTCCTTGCAGCGTCCATGTGATAAGATGTTAGCGGAATACACAGCCTGATTACCCAGACCTCCCCGCACCTCCTTGCAGCGTCCATGTGATAAGATGTTAGCGGAATACACAGCCTGATTACCCAGACCTCCCCGCACCTCCTTGCAGTGTCCATGTGATCAGATGTTAGCGGAATACACAGCCTGATTACCCAGACCTCCCCGCACCTCCTTGCAGGGTTCATGTGATAAGATGTTAGCGGAATACACAGCCTGATTACCCAGACCTCCCTGCACCTCCTTGCAGCATCCATCTGATCAGATGTTAGCGGAATACACAGCCTGATTACCCAGACCTCCCTGCACCTCCTTGCAGCGTCCATCTGATCAGATGTTAGCGGAATACACAGCCTGATTACCCAGACCTCCCCGCACCTCCTTGCAGCATCCATCTGATCAGATATTAGCGGAATACACAGCCTGATTACTCAGACCTCCCTGCACCTCCTTGCAGTGTCCATGTGATCAGATGTTAGCGGAATACACAGCCTGATTACCCAGACCTCCCCGCAACTCCTTGCAGCATCCATCTGATCAGATGTTAGCGGAATACACAGCCTGATTACCCAGACCTCCCCGCACCTCCTTGCAGCATCCATCTGATCAGATGTTAGCGGAATACACAGCCTGATTACCCAGACCTCCCCGCACCTCCTTGCAGCGTCCATGTGATCAGATGTTAGCGGAATACACAGCCTGATAACCCAGACCTCCTCGCACCTCCTTGCAGCGTCCATCTGATCAGATGTTAGCGGAATACACAGCCTGATTACCCAGACCTCCCCGCACCTCCTTGCAGCGTCCATGTGATAAGATGTTAGCGGAATACACAGCCTGATTACCCAGACCTCCCCTCACCTCCTTGCAGTGTCCATGTGATCAGATGTTAGCGGAATACACAGACCTGATTACCCAGACCTCCCCGCACCTCCTTGCAGCGTCCATGTGATCAGATGTTAGCGGAATACACAGCCTGATTACCCAGACCTCCTCGCACCTCCTTGCAGCATCCATCTGATCAGATATTAGCGGAATACACAGCCTGATTACTCAGACCTCCCTGCACCTCCTTGCAGTGTCCATGTGATCAGATGTTAGCGGAATACACAGCCTGATTACCCAGACCTCCCCGCAACTCCTTGCAGCATCCATCTGATCAGATGTTAGCGGAATACACAGCCTGATTACCCAGACCTCCCCGCACCTCCTTGCAGCATCCATCTGATCAGATGTTAGCGGAATACACAGCCTGATTACCCAGACCTCCCCGCACCTCCTTGCAGCGTCCATGTGATCAGATGTTAGCGGAATACACAGCCTGATAACCCAGACCTCCTCGCACCTCCTTGCAGCGTCCATCTGATCAGATGTTAGCGGAATACACAGCCTGATTACCCAGACCTCCCCGCACCTCCTTGCAGCGTCCATGTGATAAGATGTTAGCGGAATACACAGCCTGATTACCCAGACCTCCCCTCACCTCCTTGCAGTGTCCATGTGATCAGATGTTAGCGGAATACACAGACCTGATTACCCAGACCTCCCCGCACCTCCTTGCAGCGTCCATGTGATCAGATGTTAGCGGAATACACAGCCTGATTACCCAGACCTCCTCGCACCTCCTTGCAGCATCCATCTGATCAGATGTTAGCGGAATACACAGCCTGATTACCCAGACCTCCCCGCACCTCCTTGCAGCGTCCATGTGATAAGATGTTAGCGGAATACACAGCCTGATTACCCAGACCTCCTCGCACCTCCTTGCAGCGTCCATGTGATCAGATGTCAGCGGAATACACAGCCTGATTACCCAGACCTCCCTGCACCTCCTTGCAGCATCCATCTGATCAGATGTTAGCGGAATACATAGCCTGATTACCCAGACCTCCCTGCACCTCCTTGCAGCGTCCATCTGATCAGATGTTAGCGGAATACACAGCCTGATTACTCAGACCTCCCTGCACCTCCTTGCAGCGGACCATGTGATCAGATGTTAGCGGAATACACAGCCTGATTACCCAGACCTCCCTGCACCTCCTTGCAGCGTCCATGTGATCAGATGTTAGCGGAATACACAGCCTGATTACCCAGACCTCCCCGCACCTCCTTGCAGTGTCCATGTGATCAGATGTTAGCGGAATACACAGCCTGATTACCCAGACCTCCCTGCACCTCCTTGCAGCATCCATCTGATCAGATGTTAGCGGAATACACAGCCTGATTACCCACACCTCCTCGCACCTCCTTGCAGCGTCCATGTGATCAGATGTTAGCGGAATACACAGCCTGATTACCCAGACCTCCTCGCACCTCCTTGCAGCGTCCATGTGATCAGATGTTAGCGGAATACACAGCCTGATTACCCAGACCTCCCCGCACCTCCTTGCAGTGTCCATGTGATCAGATGTTAGCGGAATACACAGACCTGATTACCCAGACCTCCCTGCACCTCCTTGCAGCGTCCATGTGATCAGATGTTAGCGGAATACACAGCCTGATTACCCAGACCTCCTCGCACCTCCCTGCAGCATCCATCTGATCAGATGTGAGCGGAATACACAGCCTGATTACCCAGACCTCCCCGCACCTCCTTGCAGCGTCCATGTGATAAGATGTTAGCGGAATACACAGCCTGATTACCCAGACCTCCCCGCACCTCCTTGCAGCATCCATCTGATCAGATGTTAGCGGAATACACAGCCTGATTACCCAGACCTCCACTCACCTCCTTGCAGCGTCCATGTGATCAGATGTTAGCGGAATACACAGCCTGATTACCCAGACCTCCCCGCACCTCCTTGCAGCGTCCATGTGATCAGATATTAGCGGAATAAACAGCCTGATTACCCTGACCTCCCCACACCTCCTTGCAGCGTCCATGTGATCAGATGTTAGCGGAATACACAGCCTGATTACCCAGACCTCCCTGCACCTCCTTGCAGCGTCCATGTGATAAGATGTTAGCGGAATACACAGCCTGATTACCCAGACCTCCCCGCACCTCCTTGCAGTGTCCATGTGATGAGATGTTAGCGGAATACACAGACCTGATTACCCAGACCTCCCCGCATCTCCTTGCAGTGTCCATGTGATCAGATGTTAGCGGAATACACAGACCTGATTACCCAGACCTCCCCGCACCTCCTTGCAGCGTCCATGTGATCAGATGTTAGCGGAATACACAGCCTGATTACCCAGACCTCCCTGCACCTCCTTGCAGCATCCATCTGATCAGATGTTAGCGGAATACACAGCCTGATTACCCAGACCTCCTCGCACCTCCTTGCAGCGTCCATGTGATCACATGTTAGCGGAATACACAGCCTGATTACCCAGACCTCCTCGCACCTCCTTGCAGCGTCCATGTGATCAGATGTTAGCGGAATACACAGCCTGATTACCCAGACCTCCCCGCACCTCCTTGCAGTGTCCATGTGATCAGATGTTAGCGGAATACACAGACCGGATTACCCAGACCTCCCTGCACCTCCTTGCAGCGTCCATGTGATCAGATGTTAGCGGAATACACAGCCTGATTACCCAGACCTCCTCGCACCTCCCTGCAGCATCCATCTGATCAGATGTGAGCGGAATACACAGCCTGATTACCCAGACCTCCCCGCACCTCCTTGCAGCGTCCATGTGATAAGATGTTAGCGGAATACACAGCCTGATTACCCAGACCTCCCCGCACCTCCTTGCAGCATCCATCTGATCAGATGTTAGCGGAATACACAGCCTGATTACCCAGACCTCCACTCACCTCCTTGCAGCGTCCATGTGATCAGATGTTAGCGGAATACACAGCCTGATTACCCAGACCTCCCCGCACCTCCTTGCAGCGTCCATGTGATCAGATATTAGCGGAATAAACAGCCTGATTACCCTGACCTCCCCACACCTCCTTGCAGCGTCCATGTGATCAGATGTTAGCGGAATACACAGCCTGATTACCCAGACCTCCCTGCACCTCCTTGCAGCGTCCATGTGATAAGATGTTAGCGGAATACACAGCCTGATTACCCAGACCTCCCCGCACCTCCTTGCAGTGTCCATGTGATGAGATGTTAGCGGAATACACAGACCTGATTACCCAGACCTCCCCGCATCTCCTTGCAGTGTCCATGTGATCAGATGTTAGCGGAATACACAGACCTGATTACCCAGACCTCCCCGCACCTCCTTGCAGCGTCCATGTGATCAGATGCCAGCGGAATACACAGCCTGATTACCCAGACCTCCTCGCACCTCCTTGCAGCATCCATCTGATCAGATGTTAGCGGAATACACAGCCTGATTACCCAGACCTCCCCGCACCTCCTTGCAGCGTCCATGTGATCAGATGTTAGCGGAATACACAGCCTGATTACCCAGACCTCCCCGCACCTCCTTGCAGTGTCCATGTGATCAGATGTTAGCGGAATACACAGCCTGATTACCCAGACCTCCCCGCACCTCCTTGCAGTGTCCATGTGATCAGATGTTAGCGGAATACACAGCCTGATTACCCAGACCTCCCCGCACCTCCTTGCAGCGTCCATGTGATCAGATGTTAGCGGAATACACAGCCTGATTACCCAGACCTCCCCGCACCTCCTTGCAGCGTCCATGTGATCAGATGTTAGCAGAATACACAGCCTGATTACCCAGACCTCCCTGCACCTCCTTGCAGTGTCCATGTGATCAGATGTCAGCAGAATACACAGCCTGATTACCCAGACCTCCCCGCACCTCCTTGGAGCGTCCATGTGATCAGATGTTAGCGGAATACACAGCCTGATTACCCAGACCTCCCTGCACCTCCTTGCTGCGTCCATGTGATAAGATGTTAGCGGAATACCCAGCCTGATTACCCAGACCTCCCTGCACCTCCTTGCAGCGTCCATGTGATCAGATGTCAGCGGAATACACAGCCTGATTACCCAGACCTCCCCGCACCTCCTTGCAGCATCCATCTGATCAGATGTTAGCGGAATACAAAGCCTGATAACCCCGACCTCCCCGCACCTCCTTGCAGTGTCCATGTGATTAGATGTTAGCGGAATACACAGCCTGATTACCCAGACCTCCCTGCACCTCCTTGCAGCGTCCATGTGATCAGATGTTAGCGGAATACACAGCCTGATTACCCAGACCTCCCTGCACCTCCTTGCAGCGTCCATGTGATCAGATGTTAGCGGAATACACAGCCTGATTACCCAGACCTCCCTGCACCTCCTTGCTGCGTCCATGTGATCAGATGTTAGCGGAATACACAGCCTAATTACCCAGACCTCCCCGCACCTCCTTGGAGCGTCCATGTGATCAGATGTTAGCGGAATACACAGCCTGATTACCCAGACCTCCCCGCACCTCCTTGCAGCGTCCATGTGATCAGATATTAGCGGAATAAACAGCCTGATTACCCTGACCTCCCCACACCTCCTTGCAGCGTCCATGTGATCAGATGTTAGCGGAATACACAGCCTGATTACCCAGACCTCCCTGCACCTCCTTGCAGCGTCCATGTGATAAGATGTTAGCGGAATACACAGCCTGATTACCCAGACCTCCCCGCACCTCCTTGCAGTGTCCATGTGATGAGATGTTAGCGGAATACACAGACCTGATTACCCAGACCTCCCCGCATCTCCTTGCAGTGTCCATGTGATCAGATGTTAGCGGAATACACAGACCTGATTACCCAGACCTCCCCGCACCTCCTTGCAGCGTCCATGTGATCAGATGCCAGCGGAATACACAGCCTGATTACCCAGACCTCCTCGCACCTCCTTGCAGCATCCATCTGATCAGATGTTAGCGGAATACACAGCCTGATTACCAAGACCTCCCCGCACCTCCTTGCAGTGTCCATGTGATCAGATGTCAGCAGAATACACAGCCTGATTACCCAGACCTCCCCGCACCTCCTTGGAGCGTCCATGTGATCAGATGTTAGCGGAATACACAGCCTGATTACCCAGACCTCCCTGCACCTCCTTGCTGCGTCCATGTGATAAGATGTTAGCGGAATACCCAGCCTGATTACCCAGACCTCCCTGCACCTCCTTGCAGCGTCCATGTGATCAGATGTCAGCGGAATACACAGCCTGATTACCCAGACCTCCCCGCACCTCCTTGCAGCATCCATCTGATCAGATGTTAGCGGAATACAAAGCCTGATAACCTCGACCTCCCCGCACCTCCTTGCAGTGTCCATGTGATTAGATGTTAGCGGAATACACAGCCTGATTACCCAGACCTCCCTGCACCTCCTTGCAGCGTCCATGTGATCAGATGTTAGCGGAATACACAGCCTGATTACCCAGACCTCCCTGCACCTCCTTGCAGCGTCCATGTGATCAGATGTTAGCGGAATACACAGCCTGATTACCCAGACCTCCCTGCACCTCCTTGCTGCGTCCATGTGATCAGATGTTAGCGGAATACACAGCCTAATTACCCAGACCTCCCCGCACCTCCTTGGAGCGTCCATGTGATCAGATGTTAGCGGAATACACAGCCTGATTACCCAGACCTCCCCGCACCTCCTTGCAGCGTCCATGTGATCAGATGTTAGCGGAGTACACAGCCTGATTATCCAGACCTCCCTGCACCTCCTTGCAGCGGACCATGTGATCAGATGTTAGCGGAATACACAGCCTGATTACCCAGACCTCCCCACACCTCCTTGGAGCGTCCATGTGATCAGATGTTAGAGGAATACACAGCCTGATTACCCAGACCTCCCCACACCTCCTTGGAGCGACCATGTGATCAGATGTTAGCGGAATACACAGCCTGATTACCCAGACCTCCCTGCACCTCCTTGCAGCGTTCATGTGATCAGATGTTAGCGGAATACACAGCCTGATTACCCAGACCTCCCCACACCTCCTTGGAGCGTCCATGTGATCAGATGTTAGCTGAATACACAGCCTGATTACCCAGACCTCCCCACACCTCCTTGGAGCGTCCATGTGATCAGATGTTAGCGGAATACACAGCCTGATTACCCAGACCTCCCCACACCTCCTTGGAGCGTCCATGTGATCAGATGTTAGCGGAATACACAGCCTGATTACCCAGACCTCCCCACACCTCCTTGGAGCGTCCATGTGATCAGATGTTAGCGGAGTACACAGACCTGATTACCCAGACCTCCCCGCACCTCCTTGCAGCATCCATCTGATCAGATGTTAGCGGAATACACAGCCTGATTACCCAGACCTCCCTGCACCTCCTTGCAGCGTCCATGTGATCAGATGTTAGCGGAATACACATGCAATAAGAGAACTGACTCCAGCACACTCTATCAATTTCTTGTTTAATTAGCCACGATGTTCAGGTACAAACAAATGCCCCCTGTCTACAGCTGTTTCGCGTGTAAGCACGCCTCCTCAGGACACGTAGGGCGGAGTACACAGCCTGCCATTGTCTGCACCCCCGTGCAAATGATTGCAAATGACTGTATACATGGGTGTGTGTGTGATGTCTCATACGAGTTCACGTTACTGCGGCAGCCACTTGGGCATAGCTCCCAACTGCCCCTCTTTTGGAGGGACAGTCCCTCTTTGGGAACCCTGTCCCTCTGTCCTCCTCATTTGTCCCTCTTTCAGGACTCATGTACAAATCTATATAAATATATTACGGTGACCAAATGTCCCGCTTTACCCGGGACATTCCATTCAGTGCGGGAGACTGCAGGAGGATCGTCCGGGGAGCTGCGCGCCAGAGGCCGGCCGGGAGAGGAGACTTCTGCCAGGTGAGTAAATTCCTTTTTTGCAGGTGAAATGTTGCCCACTGTGTTCTTTTCTGCTAAAATGCTGCCCACTGCGTTATTTTCTGCTAAAATGTTGCCCACATTGAGTTATGTTCTGCTAAAATGTTGCCCACATTGAGTTATTTTCTGGTGAAATGTTGCCCACATTGCGTTTGTTTTCTGGTGAAATGTTGCCCAAATTGCGTTCGTTTTCTGCTGAAATGTTGCCCAAATTGTGTTTGTTTTCTGCTGAAATGTGTCCCAAATTGCGTTTGTCTTCTGCTGAAATGTGGCCCAAATTGCGTTTGTTTTCTGCTGAAATGTTGCCCAAATTGCGTTTGTTTTCTGCTGAAATGTGGCCCAAATTGCGTTTGTTTTCTGCTGAAATGTGGCCCAAATTGCGTTTGTTTTCTGCTAAAATGTGGCCCAAATTGCGTTTATTTTCTGCTGAAATGTGGCCCAAATTGCGTTTATTTTCTGCTGAAATGTTGCCCACATTGCGTTTATTTTCTGCTGAAATGTTGCCCACATTGCGTTTATTTTCTGGTGTCTGGGGTAACTGTTACTGCATTTATTATTTAATGGTCATAGTTGGCTATATTTGCTGCTTTGGGGTGACGGTTACGCTCCGCCCATACAATGTCATGGCCATGCCCATTTTTCGGCGCGGTGCGCTATGTGCGTTATCATGTCATTAGTAGCCATGTGCAGTGGCTGCTGTAATACCAATGTGCCCTGGACTATTGATTATTTATCCTGATCAGAGTAATTAATCAATAATACAGGGCAGTCTGCTGTTGCAGAAGTCAGTGATACAGCTGCTGACAGCCGACTTCTGTAGTGAGCAGAGAAGCAAGCTCCAGGCAATTTAGATTAGCTTGATTGCAGGTAATCCTTTTTCTCTTCCCAGCTCCCCCTCCCACCCTGTTGTCTTCCCCCATGACCCTTTCCTCTCTGCAGATTTCAGTGGCTCTTTTTAACAGCATGTCCCTGCCAAACAGCACTGGTAATCTGGTAATGTCTGCAGTCCTGATGAGAGATCTTCCGGCCATTTTTCCTCTCCCACCAGACTCTCTGTGTGTGTCTCTACCTCTTATCCCCCCCCCCCCATCTTCCTATGCATCCCCTTCTTTCATATGTCCCCATTTTCTGACTGTCCTCAGAGGAGCTCACAATCTAATCCTACCATAGTTACAGTTTTATGTCCTATCAAATTATTATTGTGTATTTATATATATAGAACTGACATCATCTGCAGCACTGTATAAAAACAGGGTTTTAGTTCTGCCCACATCCTGATGACTCCTTTTCCCCAAAAATCACCCAAAATTTGCAGCAACACGCTCAGCACCCCAACCGTCAACCCTCCCATCAAAAAATTGGTTGTTTGGTGGAGGAGTGTTGTCTGTAAATAATCAGCACCGCATGTCAAATTCCCTAGGTAAGCCACTGACAAAACGTGCTGACATCTTTGGTCATGTGGTATATATTTGGATATTTTACTATATATAAACCTAACCATACTCTCACACAGAACCCTACCCCCTGAAGCCTAACCCTAACACCTCCTCCTCCTCTGACACTATTTGCTGTGCCTATCCCTCAGCTGTCCTTCTTTTAGGACTGATTTAAATCTATAGAAATAAATGCATTAAACTGAAATCTAATTAACACTTTCTGAGCACTTACTAATACTGTTAAGCTGGCCATACACTGGCCCGATTTGCCGCCGTTTCGACAGCTGATTCGATCACTGGGATCGAATCTGCTGCCAATCGTTCGCGCTACACGCCGAATTTCGATCCATTTCGTCTGATCCCGTCGATCGTTCCGTGCGGAAACTTACCGTCGATCGCCCGCGGGTAGGGAGCGTGTCGCTAGTGGCGTTCGAGTGCCCAACGACTGACGCAATAGAGCTGCAATACATTACCTGCTCCGCCGGCGCGACTGCCCCCGCTGTCACCGATGCTTCTTCTCCGCGCTGGTCTCCGGCATGCTTCAGTTCCTCCTGCCCGGCAGGAAGTTTAAACAGTAGAGGGCGCTCTACTGTTTAAACTTCCTGCCGGGCAGGAAGAAGCAAAGCATGCTGGACCTGGAGACCAGAGCGGAGACGGAGCAGCGGTGACCTGGGGACTGGAGTCGCGCCGGCGGAGCAGGTAATGTATGCGGCGGGCGGGGGGAGCGGCGGCAGCACCACCACCACCACAACAGATTGTGATCGGTTTTAGGCTGAAATCGGTTCACAATCTGTTTGCAGTAAAGGTAGCCATACCGTACGATCCCTCTCTGATCAGATTCGATCAGAGAGGGATCTATCTGTTGGTCGAATCTGATGGCAAATCGACCAGTGTATGGCTACCTTTAGTGTTTCGTTCCCCCCTGGACAGTACTTGCTAAAAAGAGAAAACAATAGCATCCGTTTACCAGATTTTTTTTTACCTCTGTCTCGCTTTTCTAAGCGCTTTGTGATTTGAAAAGCTCTAGCTAATGTTATCCTATGTGTGTATTCTCACTGGAGCATAGCTCCCAACTGTCCCTCTTTGGGAGCCCTGTCCCTCTGTCTCTCTTTCCTCCTCATTTGTCCCTCTTTCAGGACTTTGTCCCTCTTTCTATGTAAATATATCTATTTCTCTACAAAAGAAAAAAGTGTTTATTCCCATCCTTTAAATTGATATATTACTAATTTTCAAATGTTAATATGAAGGGAAATGCAGCAGGATAGACAGTGTGGCTTGAATTACAAAACAACATATTTTTCTTATGAAATCTTTATGGTATGCGTGATTAGGGGTGTGGCGGGGGCGTGATCAGGCGTGTGGTAGGGGCATGGCTTAAGGGTCCCTCTTTCTCATCTCAAAAAGTTGGGAGGTATGCTGGAGCGATGTGATTTTGTAAGAATCTCCCATAGCATCGCATTAGCAAGAGATTTTAAAACCTCTATAGTTTAAAAAGGTCTTGTAATGTGCACCAGGCCTAAGTCAAACAGAGTATATCGGATAAAAGATAAAAACAAACAAAACATCTCCAAAATCTGAAACCTATAGTCTATTTTGTTGCTCCAAATTGTGCGCCCCAAAAAAATCTCATCTGCATGATCTGGGTATTGCCCCACCTTCACTCACCCAAAGGATTCACCCCACAAAGCAAAAACACGGACGACTCAGGTGGCAGGTGGTGGAATTTTATAGGTCAAAGTAGCCCTTTCTTTATCCACAAATTATAACATATAACCATGAAAAAACATTCCTAACAATTGGCCGAGGAAGGAGTCCCGAGGTTACCAGCAATCCCTTGACAAAAAGCCCCAAATCTACCCCCAGCTATGAACACCGACTCAGGGGCAGCTGTGAGTCAACCTCCAACATGTCCAATTTTACTCGAGACCAACCCGGGACAGTAATCACTAATAGGCCGGGTTCACATTAGGACGCATCCGCCCGTACGCTTGCGTTCCGCTTCGTGAGCAGAGCTGGAATGCAAGGTCCCTCCGATGAGCAGAACGCAGGGAACGGAACGGAGTGGAACGTAGCAATGTGAAGTTTCCCATAGTGAAAGCACTGCTGCGGCTGCTGCGTTCCGCTCATCGGAGTGGAACGTAGGCTGAAAACAGCCTAATGTGAACCGAGCCAAAAACTGTTCCGCTCCCCTGCTTACACCTTTCTGAGACTGTGGCTGTCCTTGGCAGGTTTGGTGCTCCATATCAATTGTTGTATATAGAGTGCTTGAAAGGGTCCAACATGAAACTCGCATGAGGCCCATAGCTCCTTGACTATGCCACTGTAGAGATGGCCCGAACTATTCGGTACAGACAGTTCCCGACAAATTTCTGCTGTTCGCGTCTCCGGCAAACAGTGAACCTTTGGTATGTTCGACCTGCCCCCTATACATCATCATTCAGCTAAACTTTGACCCCTTACATCACAGTCAGCAGACAAATGGCAACCAATCAGCTAGCACCCCCTCCTGAACCCCCCACCCCCTATTAAAAAGCAGTTGCGGTGGCCATATTGAATTCATTCTCTACTGGCTGCTGTTAGTGAGAGCAGGGACAGACTTGCTGCAGATAGGTAGGGAAAGCATTAGCTAGGCCTGTGTTCTTGTTCCTCACTGACTACTTGCTGAAAGCACCCCAAATAACCCTTTTTAGGGCTAGTACATCGGTCTCCTGTGGGTTTTTTCTTGTGTGTGTGACATTCCACAGCCCACTGACACCCATAGCTGTGCACACTACTGCTATTTGTTGCCACATTAAGTTGCAGGCACAGAGTACCACTCCAGAGCATTATTTGTAGGAATGTAATGTGTGTTCTGCCCTTTAGCGATTAAAACACGATTGCGTCAACTCTGTAATTTTTGGTGGGACTTTTGGCATGGATCCCCCTCTGGCATGCCACCGTCCAGGTGTTAGACTCCTTGAAACAACTTTTCCATCACTTTTTTGAGCAGAAACAGTCTTTGTAGGTTTTAAAATTCGCTTGCCCATTGAAGTCTATGGCGGTTTGCCGGGTTCCCACGTTCGCAAACCCAAAATTTGCTGTTCGGGCCACTTCTATGCCCTTGTCCCCAGGGCTTGAGCAGGTAGCACATCTCTTCTTGTGATGGGCCCCAAAGCCATGATGGGCACCAAGGGGAAACAAGGGGAGGGGAGTGAACATAGGGGCCCCGTCAAGGTTTTGCAGAAGGGCCCCATGAACTGTAGTTATGCCATTACATAAGGAAAAGTTGAAATTCCTTTTACTGCAGCAACCAGCATGCCTACAAGATGAAGAAGGAGTTAAACACTTTGTAAGTCAGGTAAGAGTCTACAGACGAGCTCCCGTTACTGATACACACAGCAGAGGGAGGAGTGTTTGTGCTGCTGCAATGCTTTTAGATGGAAAATACAGAGCAGCATTAGACAAATTAAAATGTGTTTGAATGACAGTTCTAAATTTATACTGGCAGCGGCTTCTGTGCCTGGCCAAGAGGCTGCATCCTGAGTGCTGCATTCCATTACTGCTCTGCAGGCTTCCTGCTCCGCCCCCGGTAATCGCTGCTCTGCATACAGCATGTGCATACGAAGGCGGGAGCCAATCAGATCGCTCGCTGGGCACTGGGCACCGCGTTGTCAGACAATAACTGCAAGGTCAGTCCAAACAATAAAAAAAGTGCCAGATTTTCCAACGTCTCAATTTTAGAACAAACTTAATGTGCGAAGACGCTGAATTCACGCTCAACCACCACTAATGCGCCGCCGCTTCTGCAAAATCAGATACTTTTTAATGTCTTGGTAAGAATGACTAAACAATAAAGATCATTAGCTGCTTCTGAGGTTTTTTTCGGGATACTCTATAAAGGACAAGCAGTGAATACGTATACATACTGTAGGTCAAATGTATTTCCTCATAATAATCCTAACGTTTGTATAGCGTTCTTCTCCTGTTGGACTCAAAGCGCTCAAGATGCAGCCACTAAGGGCGCACTTAAAGAGAAACCGTGACCAAGAATTGAACTTCATCCCAATCAGTAGCTGATACTCCCTTTCTCATGAGAAATCTTTACCTTTTCACAAACGGATCATAAGGGGGCGCTGTATGGCTGATGTTTTGGTGAAACCCCTCCCACAGTGTGATGTCAGGACTATGGTTCTGACATCACACTGTGGGAGCCTTGTTGCATTGTGGGAAATAACAACTGCTTCCAACTGCCAAAAAAAGCAAGCAACATCTCCTTCCAGTGACATCACCTGCCAGCAGTACAAATGTCACCATGTGATAAATGTCAGAATGTAAATTAGGAAGAGGAAAGATTTTACAACGGGTAAACACTGACTAAATCATTTTAACATAATTATTGTAAAAATGTAGCACTTTTTTTATTTATATTATTTTTTAAGGAGCCACCCTGCAGTGTTAGGAAGTTTTGCCCAAGGACTTCTTACTGACATAGGTACTGGCCATAGCCATGATTCGAATAGCCATGATTCGAACTCTCGTCTCCCATGTCAAAGGCAGTGCCCTTAACCAGAACTTTGTGCCAATTGGGAAGAGGCATAACTATAGTGGGAATAGCCCATGCAGCCACGGGGGGCTCCAGAATCTTACCTTCCCTCCCTCTGACGTAGAACCAGTCTCCACTCCAGAGCAAGTGTTGTTGCGGCAACACCTGTTATGGGTGGGGTCTATTGTACCTTGTTTTAACCACCTAAACACCGCTCCATGCCAACTGGCATGGACGCAGCGGCAGCCCCAGGACTGCTTAACGCCGATTGGAGTGCAGTCCTGGGGGCGGAGTTTGCAGAGGATCGCGCGCACCTATATGCGTGCATCCCCACTTGAATGACGGAGCTCGGCTCCGACATCAGCCTCCCAGCGGCGATGGCCGCTGGGAGACTGTTAGAAAGTTTCACCGTCAATTTACACTGTACAACGCTGCGATCTACGGCAGCACTGTACTGGGGACAGCCATGTGACACGGCTGTCCCCCTGAGAGACCCTGCAGTGATCGGATGTCATAGCCTAGGCTGAAGCCTCTGACACTTGATCACGGTGATTGGCTGGCGGAGGGAGGGAGGGCTGGGGAAATAATGTAAAAAAAAAGTAAAATGTATTTATAGAATAATGAAATAAATATTTATAGAAAAAAATGTGTGCTCAGGGCCGAATTTAAGCCAAGGCAACATAGGCCATGGCCTACGGCACCACAGGATCAAGGGCGGGTGGACAGCAAACTATACTGGGGGGGGGGAGGGTCCCCTGTCTACCTATACTAGAGGGAAGGGAGTCACTCACCAGGCTATCTATACAAAAGTGCCAGAGGGTCATCTGGCTTCTAATACTAGAGGGAAGGGGCTATCTAAACTGGAGGAGGGGGGAGAGGGAAGGATTATCTGGATACCTATTCTAAAGGGAAGGGTCAATGGGCTACCTATACTGGAGGGAGTGGGAAGAGTCATTTGGCTACTTATACTGAAGGGCGACGACTGCTGACAGTGGCCTTGGGAGGTAAAGACTACAAATCCAGCCTTGTGTGTGCTGAGTTGTGCGGCCCTGCAGCGAGGCCTTAAAGCGGCAGTGGCCTATGTAATGAAAAAGGGCCTGGTCTTTAGGGGGGTTTAAGCCCGTTGTCCTCAAGTGGTTGACTTGTTTTCTTGGAAATTAAACTTAGCTGTTTTTCTTGTCTATTTACTATCATCTGAGCCCCTCTAGATCCTGAGACTTTGCTGCCGAAAGATATACTGGTCTGCTGCCATGATCCCTGATATTGGACTGATACATTGCTTTACGTGAAGCAGAGTAAGGGTGAAGAACCCCATACAGGTCTGCCTATACAACCTTTTAACCCATTAGAAGCTTCAAAGGAATTATCTCCAATGAGATAGGTTATACTGCTTTTGACCTCAGTCGGCAGAACTCGTTGTGCTGTAAATTCTTGGAATGCTTTGATCCCTCTCTGCCAGCGAAGAATATAGAAACTGAAATCAGAAGTCCTCTGTTTTTGTCTCACACTGCCCCCTAGTGACACTGACAAGTGGCCATGAATACACATTACAGCAATACTAAGAAGCAGGAAACTAAATAAATTCTCTGCCAAAGGGTTAATGTGGGTTGATATGGGGTGGTACACCTCCCTTTTACTTGATGTCAGTGTCGGTCACATCTGTGAATTTGGTCATGAACAGGATCGGATTTGTACTTTTTACCGCCCAAGGCCAACTATCACCAGCTGCCCCCAGACCAACAGCATCCTAACCCCCCCACCCGGCAGGAATTAGATTGTATACTCCTCTCAGGACAGTAAGTGACATGATGAAAGCCCTCCCTGGTGAGTGACAGGCAGGAGATTCCCTGTAAGTGCCGTTCGCTGCCCCTTCACCCATTGCCAGATCTGGCTGTTGTTAGCTGCCCAGTGCTTTTTGAAAACTCTGTGTAGCAGGGCAAATGTTCAGCAGGCTAACTGCTACTGCCACTCTGCTGCTCACAGCCCGCCCCTTACTTTTCTTACGCCCTAGGCCATGCCCTTTGTGGCCTTGCCTGAAATCAAACCATGGTCGTAAAGGTGTTTTTTCTCTCAGAGATTTATTAAATCTGTGCTGAATTTTGTCATATATAATTTCTTTGGACTTTTGGACATGTCTACGTTCAGCAGCGGTTACTATTAGATTCTGTTTGGGAGGCACCTATTCCTTGTTTGTTTACATTGCAATGACCACTGAAAGTATCACAAACTAGCAGTTGTGTGATTGTAGTCAGATAAATAAAAAACTCCAGCACCATCCACTAGCTTTACTCTGCATTGGGTGCCGCCATTTGAAAATGTCTTTTTTTTTTGTATCTGGACTAAAAAAAGGTCTGTTTTCATGGACTGTCCATACATTTACTGACGGACGGTTGCCATAGCAGCTGCTAGGGGGCCCTGAAGCAGAGGGGGCGCAGGTGGTACTTGATGTATTCACTATTACCATAAGTTCCTTGTGTTCTTCTACCCTCTATCTGAGGGCTCCGGGAAAGTTATTGTATGGGGCTCATAATCTCTAGCTGCGCCACTGTTGGCAACACTGGGATAAAAAAAAATATACAACCAAAGGTTATCTTCTGTGATCTTTTCTAGAGAAACAGGCTCTGATGCACTAAGCTGAGCAGAGATGCAGTATCAGCAAAATGACCTAAACTGCAGTACAGTAAAACAACCACAAGATGTCACTGTCTGCATTATGCTGCAATGTGATGTCCTGTATTCTCTTTGTTCCTCTCTGTTCTAAGTAAGCTGCATTTCCTGATGGTGGTGTAAGATATATCTCTGCATGTTTTTCTTCAATAAAGAGATCTAACATGTTAGTTATACTGGGTGCCTAGCTGTGTGTACAGAACACTCTGCTCCATCAGGATTAAAGTGAAATGGGGCCCAAAGCATACAACAATTTTGGGCCCACCCTTGATGGCATTTTCGGTAAGATTTGTTTGGGGCTAGAAAAAAATGGGACCTTAGACTCTCTCCAGGCCCTAGGCACCTGCCTAGGTTGCCTTGTGGATGATCCAGCTCTGCTCCTGAGTTTTTTCCCAACACGTGTATTTGCACGTGTATTTGAGAGGACAACTGAGGTGACATGTGACATGATGAGCTAGACATGTGTATGTACAGTGCCTAGCACACAAATAACTAGGCTGGGTTCCTTTTTATTCTTTCCCTGCCTGAAAGAGTTAAACATCTTGTATGCAAGTGACAGTTTCTGTCGGTCGGGACTGGGTCAGACTGTAGCATAACCCTCACTGATAAGTAATTACAGCCATAAAACATGTTCCTGTCAGTAAATGGCTTCTGAGAGCAAGAAAGAGATAAAAAGGGTCAATAATTCATATATTTTAGCTCTGACATACTTCAATGAATGTGTCATTGAGCAGAGACAATGAAACTGTAAAAACTTAAAAACTAGATTTAAATATAAAATAAAAATGTGGGATAGCTAAAAAAAATCATCATTTTTAGGAGCAGGAGGATGGATACAATTTTTTTTCTCATCAGTTTATTTTCACCTCGGATGTCGTTTAACAATAAAATAGAAAGCAAAAGATGTACTTAAAATAAATTGCTCCATATTAACCGCAGTTTGATGCGACTTTTCCTATGTGCTTACTAGCTGCTATAAGGTTATTTTGTGGATAAGAGGCCTCATGCAGTGAACTTTAGTAAGACTGTAACAAGCATAGACTACCGCTGGTTACCCCACCTCTCTAAAGACTTCATTCAAACTTGACTCACTAGAGTACAAATCAACACCCTCACCCAGCCAGTGGTACAGGGGTCTCCATTTCCATGTTAACTCAGAATATGTAAAAGTGGAATCAATAAAATCATTCTGGTAATATGTTATTATTTGTAACTTACTAGAGGAATTTTGGGTTGATTCATTTGAGTTAAAATCAGCAGCGCGAGTTAAAAACAAGGCCCTGACAAATCTATAAGTATAGGTAGAGCCCGTGGCAGGAAATTAGTTGAGCAGAAAATCTTTAAAAGGACAGGACTCCTCTAGAGACTCTTCTGTTTTCCTAGAAGAAGACTGCAATCGACAAGAAAGGAGCCAGACTGCAATCGACAAGAAAGGAGCCAGACTGCAATCGACAAGAAAGGAGCCAGACTGCAATCAACAAGAAAGGAGCCAGACTGCAATCGACAAGAGAGGAGCCAGACTGCAATCAACAAGAAAGGAGGCAGACTGCAATTGACAAGAGAGGAGCCAGACTGCAATTGACAAGAAAGAAGCCACGCTGCAATCGACAAGAAAGGAGCCAGACTGCAATCGACAAGAAAGGAGCCAGACTGCAATCAACAAAAAAGGAGCCAGGCTGCAATCGCCAAGAAAGGAGCCAGACTGCAATCAACAAGAAAGGAGCCAGGCTGCAATTGACAAGAAAGGAACCAGACTGCAATCAACAAGAAAGGAGCCAGACTGCAATCGACAAGAAAGGAACCAGGCTGCAATCAACAAGAAAGGAGCCAGGCTGCAATCGACAAGAAAAGAGCCATGCTGAAATCGACAAGAAAGGAGCCAGACTGCAATCAACAAGAAAGGAGCCAGATTGCAATCGACAAGAAAGGAGGCAGACTGCAATCGACAAGAAAGGAGCCAGACTGCAATCGACAAGAAAGGAGGCAGACTGCAATCGACAAGAAAAGAGCCAGAATGCAATCGACAAGAAAAGAGCCAGACTGCAATCAACAAGAAAGGAGCCAGACTGCAATCGACAAGAAAGGAGCCAGACTGCAATCGACAAGAAAGGAGGCAGACTGCAATCAACAAGAAAAGAGCCAGAATGCAATCGACAAGAAAGGAGGCAGACTGCAATCGACAAGAAAAGAGCCAGAATGCAATTGACAAGAAAGGAGCCAGACTGCAATCAACAAGAAAGGAGCCAGACTGCAATCGACAAGAAAGGAGCCAGACTGCAATCGACAAGAAAAGAGCCAGACTGCAATCAACAAGAAAGGAGCCAGACTGCAATCAACAAGAAAGGAGCCAGACTGCAATCGACAAGAAAGGAACCAGATTGCAATTGACAAGAAAGGAGCCATGCTGCAATCAACAAGAAAGGAGCCAGACTGCAATCGACAAGAAAGGAGCCAGACTGCAATCGACAAGAAAAGAGCCAGGCTGCAATCGACAAGAAAGGAACCAGACTGCAATCGACAAGAAAGGAGCCAGGCTGCAATCGACAAGAAAAGAGCCATGCTGCAATCGACAAGAAAAGAGCCATGCTGCAATCGCCAAGAAAAGAGCCATGCTGCAATCGACAAAAAAGGAAACAGACTGCAATCAACAAGAAAGGAACCAGACTGCAATCAACAAGAAAGGAGCCAGACTGCAATCAACAAGAAAGGAGCCAGACTGCAATCAACAAGAAAGGAGCCAGACTGCAATAGACAAGAAAGGAGCCAGACTGCAATCAACAAGAAAGGAAACAGACTGCAATCAACAAGAAAGGAGCCAGACTGCAATCAACAAGAAAGGAGCCAGACTGCAATCGACAAGAAAGGAGCCATGCCGCAATCAACAAGAAAGGAGCCAGACTGCAATCAACAAGAAAGGAGCCAGGCTGCAATCAACAAGAAAGGAGCCAGGCTGCAATCAAAAAGAAAGGAGGCAGACTGCAATTGACAAGAAAGGAGCCAGACTGCAATCAACAAGAAAGGAGCCAGACTGCAATCGACAAGAAAGGAGGCAGACTGCAATCAACAAGAAAGGAGCCAGACTGCAATTGACAAGAAAGGAGCCAGACTGCAATCAACAAGAAAGGAGCCAGACTGCAATCAACAAGAAAGGAGCCAGACTGCAATCGACAAGAAAGGAGCCAGACTGCAATCAACAAGAAAGGAGCCAGACTGCAATCAACAAGAAAGGAGCCAGGCTGCAATCGACAAGAAAAGAGCCAGAATGCAATTGACAAGAAAGGAGCCAGACTGCAATCAACAAGAAAGGAGCCAGACTGCAATTGACAAGAAAGGAGCCAGACTGCAATCAACAAGAAAGGAGCCAGACTGCAATCGACAAGAAAGGAGGCAGACTGCAATTGACAAGAAAGGAGCCAGACTGCAATCAACAAGAAAGGAGCCAGACTGCAATCAACAAGAAAGGAGCCAGACTGCAATTGACAAGAAAGGAGCCAGACTGCAATCAACAAGAAAGGAGCCAGACTGCAATCAACAAGAAAGGAGCCAGACTGCAATCGACAAGAAAGGAAACAGACTGCAATCAACAAGAAAGGAGCCAGACTGCAATTGACAAGAAAGGAGCCAGACTGCAATTGACAAGAAAGGAGCCAGACTGCAATTGACAAGAAAGGAGCCAGACTGCAATCAACAAGAAAGGAGCCAGGCTGCAATCGACAAGAAAGGAGCCAGACTGCAATCAACAAGAAAGGAGCCAGACTGCAATCGACAAGAAAAGAGTCAGGCTGCAATGAACAAGAAAAAACCCTCAAGTCTTGCATCAATTACTCTATTTTCAGGGCAATCAGATTGCCAAACTTCAATCTTAAAGGTAACGAGTATCTCAGTAGTTTACCAAGCAGCAATGAGTGGGTAGTTGGGTTTGGCTAGCATGATAGCCCAGTCTTATGTGGCTTAAAGAGGAACTCCAGTGAAAATAATGTAATAAAAAAAGTGCTTCGTTTTTACAATAGTTATGTATAAATGATTTAGTCAGTGTTTGCCCATTGTACAATATTTTAAATCCCTGATTTATATTCTGACATTTATTACATGGTGACATTTTTACTGCTGGCAAGTGATGTAGCTGCTGCTTGCTGTTTTGGCAGTTGGAAACAGCTGTAAACAGCTATTTCCCACAATGTAACAAGGTTCACAGACAGGAAACTGCCAGAAGTACCACGGTCCTCAGAGCTGCTTGTGGGAGGGGTTCACCACAATATCAGTCATACAGCGCCCCCTGATGGTCTGTTTGTGAAAAGGAATAGATTTCTCATGTAAAAGGGGGTATCAGCTACTGATTGGGATAAAGTTCAATTCTTGGTCAGAGTTTCTCTTTAAAAGACCACTATCGCGAAAAAAGTAGGCAGTTACAATCTGACAGAACCGACAGGTTTTGGGCCAGTCCATCCCCTCATGGGGGATTCTCAGGGTTTTCTTTGTTTTCAACAGCATTTCCCGAACAGCAGTTTTACTGCCTAAAATAGTAAGATACCAGCCAGCCTCCCTACTCACTTACACACTGTGTTGTCAGTTAGACTTTGCAACTGCTGTTCAGGAAATGCCGTTGAAAACAAATAAAACACTGAGAATCCCCCATGAGGATTCAAATGGAATAGTCCAAAACCTGTCGGTTCAGTCAGATTTTAACTGCCTACTTTTTTTTTTTTTTATAGTAGTCCTTTAAGCTCAGAGTTTTTGCTTGCAGGCTGTAGTTGAATGCCAGGAGTGCAGTTCCAGCCTTCAGGCCATCATTTGGGCATGGGTGATGTACATGGAAGGAGGCTCTATTCAGTTTGAGGCTTGTTTACCCCAACTGACGCGAGTGACTCAGCCCCATGTTCTGTGTCTCTTCCTGAATAGTCCCAATTAATTCCAGCATTCTTTTTTTCCTTCATAGCCATTTAAATGCAGGTTGCCATGGCAACAGCACCCTGTACGATAACTGTGCCAGAATCAGTGGAAAGATGATGGCTGCGCAGTGGTATCCCATTACATAGCAGCCGGTGGGAGCCACTTCCCCTGCAAATGTGTCCCCGGCTGTTCCCGAGAGAAAGGAGTGTTTATGTGCGACATGTGACCGCATAAAGCACTGAAGCAGCCCTGGAGAAGCACTACTGGCAGCAGCGACGCTGTGTATAAATAGCTCCCCCTGATACACTGCTATACATACTGCACAGGGATCTTGTTATTAGCGTGTACTGAGAATGTATCAGCTGAGCAAATCCCTGGAGTACCAGGAGGTGATCTGCAAGGCTTATGTTATATTGATTCGTTGCCTCATCTTATTACCTATACTGCCACCTGCTGGTGTTTTTCCAGCAGCACTCTCACAGATCAGGCAGGGTTCACACTCAGGGTCCTGCGTTTGCGATCGCCCAAGCTGCTTTTCCCACTTGCTGCTATGGTGGCGGATAGCCATCGGGAACAGAGCGCGATTGTGGCAGAAATCGCCGGTCAGCTATTGCACTTTGAGGAAAAAAAAACAAATTGTGGAAATTGAAAATAAGCTCTGCAATTTACATGCTAAATTGAGTGCGATTTACAAAACGACAAAAAAACTTGTTTGCCGCAGATTTAATGTATCTCATCAATAACGTTGCATTGTATTTCCAATTCTAGAGCTCTTCACACGTATTAGAATTTGCATTCGTTGCGAGGAATGGCGATTTTGCATTTGTTGCACATCCATTGTATTTCATCACCATTGCATTTGACCTGCGGTTTCTAACTCCTGCTGCAGTGTTGCTTTTTTTCCATGTGCAATTCACATGTAATGTAGTCAATGGAAACACAGAAAAAAATGTATGGTATTTGTTATGAGAAATGGCATCTGATTTTACATTCTCCTTTAAATTTACTTCATTTGATATGCACAGAAAAATTGCATTCTGAAAAATCGCATAAAAATGCCCCCAATAATGCAAAATCCCAGAGGGGGAAAAAATAAAAAGAACAAAACCTGAAAAAACGCGAAAGTGTTGGATGGGCAGAAAGACACAGAACATCACATGGGCAATTTGGTTGGATAAGTGTCAGCGCTGTGGTGGTTAGGGTTGGGTATCGGTGGGGGTGGGTGGTTAGGGTTGGGCATCGGTGGGGAGTGGTTAGGGTTGGGCATCAGTAGGGGGGTTGGTTAGAGATAGGCATCGGCAGGGGTGTGGTTAGGGTTAGTCATCGGTGGGGGTGATTAGAGTTGCACATTGTTGGGGGGGATTAGAGTTGGGCATCAGTAGCGGGGTTTAGAGTTGGGCATCGGTGGGTGGGTGGTTAGGATTGGGCATTGGTGGGAAGTGGTTAGGGTTGGGCATCAGTAGGGGGGTTGGTTAGAGTTAGGCATTGGCAAGGGTGTGGTTAGGGTTAGTCATCGGTGGGGGTGGTTAGGGTTGGGCATCAGTAGGGGGGTTGGTTAGAGTTAGGCATTGGCAAGGGTGTGGTTAGGGTTAGTCATCGGTGGGGGTGGTTAGGGTTGGACATTGTTGGGGGGGTTTAGAGTTGGGCATCAGTAGGGGGGTTGGTTAGAGTTGGGCATCAGTAAGGGGGTGCATAGGGTTGTGCATCGGTAGGGGGTGGTTAGTGTTGAGCATCCTTGGGGGTGGGTGGTTAGGGTTGGGCATCAATGGGGAGTAGTGTTGGGCGAACACCTGGATGTTCGGGTTCGTGAACGTTCGCCGAACATGGCCGCGATGTTCGGGTGTTCGCGCCGAACTCCGAACATAATGGAAGTCAATGGGGACCCGAACTTTCGTGCTTTGTAAAGCTTCCTTACATGCTACATACCCCAGATTTACAGGGTATGGGCACCTTGGGAGTGGGTACAAGAGGAAAAAAAAATTAGCAAAAAGAGCTTATAGTTTTTGAGAAAATCGATTTTAAAGTTTCAAAGGGAAAACTGTCTTTTAAATGCGGGAAATGTCTGTTTTCTTTGCACAGGTAACATGCTTTTTGTCGGCATGCAGTCATAAATGTAATACAGATAAGAGTTTCCAGGAAAAGGGACCGGTAACGCTAACCCAGCAGCAGCACACGTGATGGAACAGGAGGAGGGTGGCGCAGGAGGAGAAGGCCACGCTTTGAGACACAACAACCCAGGCCTTGCATGAGGACAAGAAGCGTGCGGATAGCATGCTTTTTTGTCGGCATGCAGTCATAAATGTAATACATATAAGAGGTTCCAGGAAAAGGGACCGGTAACGCTAACCCAGCAGCAGCACACGTGATGGAACAGGAGGAGAAGGCCACGCTTTGAGACGCAACAACCCAGGCCTTGCATGAGGACAAGAAGTGTGCGGATAGCATGCTTTGTACCGCCATGCAGTCATAAATGTAATAAAGATAAGAGGTTCCATAAACAGGGACCGGCAACGCTAACCCAGCAGCAGCACACGTGATGGAACAGGAGGAGGCGCAGGAGGAGAAGGCCACGCTTTGAGACACAACAACCCAGGCCTTGCATGAGGACAAGAAGCGTGCGGATATCATGCATTTTGCCGCCATGCAGTCATAAATGTAATAAAGATAAGAGGTTCCATAAACAGGGACCGGCAACGCTAACCCAGCAGCAGCACACGTGATGGAACAGGAGGAGGCGCAGGAGGAGAAGGCCACGCTTTGAGACACAACAACCCAGGCCTTGCATGAGGACAAGAAGCGTGCGGATAGCATGCATTTTGCCGCCATGCAGTCATAAATGTAATAAAGATAAGAGGTTCCATAAACAGGGACCGGCAACGCTAACCCAGCAGCAGCACACGTGATGGAACAGGAGGAGGCGCAGGAGGAGAAGGCCACGCTTTCAGACACAACAACCCAGGCCTTGCATGAGGACAAGAAGCGTGCGGATAGCATGCATTTTGCCGCCATGCAGTCATAGATGTAATAAAGATAAGAGGTTCCATAAACAGGGATCGGCAACGCTAACCCAGCAGCAGCACACGTGATGGAACAGGAGGAGGCGCAGGAGGAGAAGGCCACGCTTTCAGACACAACAACCCAGGCCTTGCATGAGGACAAGAAGCGTGCGGATAGCATGCTTTTTACCGCCATGCAGTCATAAATGTAATACAGATAAGAGGTTCAATAAACAGGGACCGGAAACGCTAACCCATCACAGATGGTCATTGTTCATGTTACTTGGTTGGGGTCCAGGAGTGTTGCATAGTCGTTTCCAATCCAGGATTGATTCATTTTAATTTGAGTCAGACGGTCTGCATTTTCTGTGGAGAGGCGGATACGCCGATCTGTGACGATGCCTCCGGCAGCACTGAAACAGCGTTCCGACATAACGCTGGCTGCCGGGCAAGCCAGCACCTCTATTGCGTACATTGCCAGTTCGTGCCAGGTGTCTAGCTTCGATACCCAATAGTTGAAGGGTGCAGATGGATTGTTCAACACAGCTACGCCATCTGACATGTAGTCCTTGACCATCTTCTCCAGGCGATCGGTGTTGGAGGTGGATCTGCACGCTTGCTGTTCTGTGGGCTGCTGCATGGGTGTCAGAAAATGTTCCCACTCCAAGCACACTGCCGATACCATTCCCTTTTGGGCACTAGCTGCGGCTTGTGTTGTTTGCTGCCCTCCTGGTCATCCTGGGTTTGCGGAAGTCAGTCTGTCGGCGTACAACTGGCTAGAGGAGGGGGAGGATGTCAATCTCCTCTCTAAAGTCTCCACAAGGGCCTGCTGGTATTCTTCCATTCTGACCTGTCTGACTCTTTCTTCAAGCAGTTTTGGAACATTGTGTTTGTACCGTGGATCCAGAAGGGTATAAACCCAGTAATTGGTGTTGTCCAGAATGCGCACAATGCGTGGGTCGCGTTCAATGCAGTCTAGCATGAATTGAGCCATGTGTGCCAGAGTCCTGCCAGAACCCTCATCATCCTCTTGTGAGCGTTGTGATAGTTGTTGTGATGCATCATAGTCGTCACCTTCTTCCTGGTCTGCTTCTGCTGACCATTCGCGCTGAATTGTGGAAGTCCAACGTGCACCGCTCTGGCCCTCGTCAGTGGTGGCATGAAATTCCTGCTCCAACTCCAGCTGTTCCTCCTCCTCTTCTTCGTCATAGCTGCTGGGGCCAGCGTTTCCTGAGGCGGATGGCCTGATGTTGGTACCATCACGCTGATCGTTTTCTCCTTCAGATTCCCCCAGTTGCATCATGACAGCGGTTTCCTTGATTTTCAACATTGACTTCTTCAGTAAACACAGCAGTGGTATGATAATGCTGACTGAAGAGTTGTCACTGCTCACAAGCAACGTGGATTGCTCAAAATTTTGGAGGACTTGGCAGAGGTCCAACATGTTGGCCCAATCGGATCCACAGAAGCTTGGCAGCTGTCCGGATGCGCCTCGGTACTGCGCCGTCATGTACTGGACCACTGCACTCTTCTGCTCGCAAAAGCGGGCTAGCATGTGCAGCGTAGAATTCCAGCGCGTAGGGACATCACACAGCAAGCGATGGTGGGGGAGATTGAAGCGCTCCTGCATCTTGGCGAGTGCCCCCGAAGCAGTACTGGAATTTCTACAATGTTTGGCCACTCGTCGCACCTTCAACAGAAGATCAGCCACGCCTGGGTATGTCCTCAGGAACCGCTAAACTACTAGGTTCATCACGTGCGCCAGGCAAGGGATGTGTGTCAGCTTAGCCAACCTTAAAGCGCAAATGAGATTACTCCCATTATCACACACAACCATGCCCGGTTTCAGGTCCAGCGGTGCCAGCCACACATCCGTCTGTTCCTTTATTCCCCTCCAAATTTCCTCCCCTGTGTGCTGCTTATCTCCAAGGCAGATCAGCTTCAGCAACGCTTGCTGACGCATGCCAACAGCTGTGCTGCACTGCTTCCACGATCCTACTGCTGCTGGGTTAGCGTTTCCGGATGAGGTACAGCTTTGAGATGCGTTGGAGGAGAAGGAGTCAGAAAGGTAGGTGCTGCTGTTGTTATCCAGTGGGAGGGACGGCGGTGCAGCTGTTTGCGGCATGGGCAACACCCGCGCCGTAGCAGGTGAGGAATCGCTGCCAGGCTCCACAAGGTTCACCCAGTGCGCGGTAAGGGAGATGTATCGACCCTGGCCGAACGCACTCGTCCAGGTGTCAGTGGTGAGGTGAACCTTGCAGGCAACGGCATTCTTCAAGCTTCGGGTTATTTTGCTGACCATGTGCTCATGCAACTCAGGCACTGCAGAGTGCGCAAAGTGGTAGCGCCTGGGAACCACGTAACGTGGGATGGACACTGACATCATGCCCTTGAAGCTGTTTGTCTCCACCACTCGATATGGCAGCATTTCGCAGGCCAGAAGCTTGGCTATGCTGGCTGTTAGTGCCACGGCCCGGGGGTCATTTGCTGGCAATTTCCTCTTGCGCTCAAGCATCTCCGAGACAGACAACTGAACCGTAGGGCTGCACACTGAACGGCTGTTGGTTGTTGTGTTTGATGACTAGGAGACCTCAAGAGCACTATTCCGGAAAGTGACAGTGTGAGCGTCGTCTGATGTTTGTGAATGTTGTTGTGAACCACGCAATGGCTGGGCTACTGCTGCTGCTGAGGAGGGTCTGGTGGTGAGTCTGGTGACCTCAAGGGAGGCAGTGTTGCTGGTACCCTGTCCTGGCGGCCACAGAGTGGGATGTTTGGATACCATGTGGCGGGTCATGCTGGTGGTGGAGAGGTTGTTAATACGTTTCCCCCAGCTCAGGCGGGTCTTGCACACCTTGCAAATCACCATGGTACCATCCTCATTGCAGTCTTCAAAGAAAGGCCAGACTTTGGAGCACCTGCCTTGCTGGCGATTTCTGTTTGCGCCTCTTTTGCGTCTCACTTGAACTTCCACGCTTGTGGTGCCTGAAATTTCGCGCCGCCTACCCTGTGGCACAAGGCGAACTCGTGCAGCAGTGGGTTCTTCAACAGACTCATCTGTGCTGCTACGACAGCGATGTTCTCCTTCACATACAAAATCTGGGTCTCTGTCAACATTGTCCATACCCTCCTCCTCTTCCATCTCCTCAAACTCGTCATATGTGATTGTGGGCCGCTGCCGTGGAGTAGAGCTCCCCACAACAACCTCTGCGCAGCACACTCCAACGTCGTCTTCAAGATCTTCTCGGCCGACATCCTGCAATTTAAACCCCTCCTGCCCAACTTGCTCTGGGATTTGGGTTTCAAAGTCCTCCTCGGACTCGCCTTGCATTTCAGTGCGCGGTGCATTTCCCACAGTCAATGGTTGTGAATCCGGGCACAACATTTCTGGCTGTTCCATTAACCTTTGAAAGGTGGAAGTTTGTTGGGCTGGGAATAGCTCCTGCGAATACCCCATTGTGTCCTGAGGAAATTCTTCGGACTGGTTATTTGGCAGTTGTGTGCCTGGTTTCGCTGCCGGTTGTGTCTGCTTTGTGCCCACTGGCTCCTTGTAACTGGCTGAGGACTCGGACCTCGTGCGTGATGTGCTGGTGCTGCTTAAACCACTGCTGGACGCTTGAGAGGTCATCCAATTAATTATCTGGTCCTGTTCTTTTGGATTTGTGAGGGTTGATTTCCTGGACAACATGGGCGGTATTGAGTGGGTTTTCTTCGGTGCTCCACTGTGGCCTGTACGTGAACCGTCAGGGGGAACACCTCTTCCCTTGCCCCTCCCTCTTTCACAGGATTTCTTCTTCATTTCACTTATCCTTAAAGTGCACGCTGACTGGCAGCAGTACAGTGGCAGTACAGAAATGCTATACAGTGGCGGGTGAGCGGTGTACTACTGTTCCCAGCAGAGACACAGAGTGGCAGTAAACACAATGCTATATAGTGTGGGTGAGCGGTGTACTACTGTTCCCAGCAGCGACACAGAGCACAATGCTATACAGGGTGAGCGGTGTACTACTGTTCCCAGCAGACACACAGAGTGGCAGTAAACACAATGCTATATAGTGTGGGTGAGCGGTGTACTACTGTTCCCAGCAGCGACACAGAGCACAATGCTATACAGGGTGAGCGGTGTACTGCTGTTCCCAGCAGAGACACATAGTGGCAGTAAACACAATGCTATATAGTGTGGGTGAGCGGTGTACTACTGTTCCCAGCAGCGACACAGAGCACAATGCTATACAGGGTGAGCGGTGTACTACTGTTCCCAGCAGACACACAGAGTGGCAGTAAACACAATTCTATATAGTGTGGGTGAGCGGTGTACTACTGTTCCCAGCAGCGACACAGAGCACAATGCTATACAGGGTGAGCGGTGTACTACTGTTCCCAGCAGAGACACATAGTGGCAGTAAACACAATGCTATATAGTGTGGGTGAGCGGTGTACTACTGTTCCCAGCAGCGACACAGAGCACAATGCTATACAGGGTGAGCGGTGTACTACTGTTCCCAGCAGACACACAGAGTGGCAGTAAACACAATTCTATATAGTGTGGGTGAGCGGTGTACTACTGTTCCCAGCAGCGACACAGAGCACAATGCTATACAGGGTGAGTGGTGTACTACTGTTCCCAGCAGAGACACATAGTGGCAGTAAACACAATGCTATATAGTGTGGGTGAGCGGTGTACTACTGTTCCCAGCAGCGACACAGAGCACAATGCTATACAGGCAGGGTGAGCGGTGTACTACTGTTCCCAGCAGACACACAGAGTGGCAGTAAACACAATTCTATATAGTGTGGGTGAGCGGTGTACTACTGTTCCCAGCAGCGACACAGAGCACAATGCTATACAGGGTGAGCGGTGTACTACTGTTCCCAGCAAAAACACAGAGTGGCAGTAAACACAATGCTATATAGTGTGGGTGAGCGGTGTACTACTGTTCCCAGCAGAGACACAGAGTGGCAGTAAACACAATGCTATATAGTGTGGGTGAGCGGTGTACTACTGTTCCCAGCAGACACAGAGTGGCAGTAAACACAATGCTATATAGTGTGGGTGAGCGGTGTACTACTGTTCCCAGCAGAGACACAGAGTGGCAGTAAACACAATGCTATATAGTGTGGGTGAGCGGTGTACTACTGTTCCCAGCAGCGACACAGAGCAAAATGCTATACAGGGTGAGCGGTGTACTACTGTTCTCAGCAGACACACAGAGTGGCAGTAAACACAATTCTATATAGTGTGGGTGAGCGGTGTACTAATGTTCCCAGCAGACACACAGAGTGGCAGTAAACACAATGCTATATAGTGTGGGTGAGCGGTGTACTACTGTTCCCAGCAGAGACACAGAGTGGCAGTAAACACAATGCTATATAGTGTGGGTGAGCGGTGTACTACTGTTCCCAGCAGAGACACAGAGTGGCAGTAAACACAATGCTATATAGTGTGGGTGAGCGGTGTACTACTGTTCCCAGCAGCGACACAGAGCAAAATGCTATACAGGGTGAGCGGTGTACTACTGTTCCCAGCAGACACACAGAGTGGCAGTAAACACAATTCTATATAGTGTGGGTGAGCGGTGTACTAATGTTCCCAGCAGACACACAGAGTGGCAGTAAACACAATGCTATATAGTGTGGGTGAGCGGTGTACTACTGTTCCCAGCAGAGACACAGAGTGGCAGTAAACACAATGCTATATAGTGTGGGTGAGCGGTGTACTACTGTTCCCAGCAGCGACACAGAGCAAAATGCTATATAGGGTGAGCGGTGTACTACTGTTCCCAGCAGACACACAGAGTGGCAGTAAACACAATTCTATATAGTGTGGGTGAGCAGTGTACTACTGTTCCCAGCAGACACACAGAGTGGCAGTAAACACAATGCTATATAGTGTGGGTGAGCGGTGTACTACTGTTCCCAGCAGCGACACAGAGCACAATGCTATACAGGGTGAGCGGTGTACTACTGTTCCCAGCAGACACACAGAGTGGCAGTAAACACAATTCTATATAGTGTGGGTGAGCAGTGTACTACTGTTCCCAGCAGACACACAGAGTGGCAGTAAACACAATGCTATATAGTGTGGGTGAGCGGTGTACTACTGTTCCCAGCAGCGACACAGAGCACAATGCTATACAGGGTGAGCGGTGTACTACTGTTCCCAGCAGAGACACAGAGTGGCAGTAAACACAATGCTATATAGTGTGGGTGAGCGGTGTACTACTATTCCCAGCAGCGACACAAAGCACAATGCTATACAGGGTGAGCGGTGTACTACTGTTCCCAGCAGACACACAGAGTGGCAGTAAACACAATGCTATATAGTGTGGGTGAGCGCAGAGTCGGGACAAGGTCCTCCAGCACCCAAGGCTGAGACACCAAAGTGCGCCCCATCATCCCTCCCACCCCAGCCGTCACACACTGATTGCTATTAGACTAAGAGACGCCACAGGGCCCACAACCTCCCCAACACCTTAATATCTAGTTATCTGGCTTGCAGTCACTGCCATGTATCCCCTTTTCTTATTTCTTTCTGCTTCAAACACAATTAGGAATGACAGCTGAATGAATTCTGCGCCCCCTCCTACACTGCGCCCTGAGGCTGGAGCCTCTCCAGCCTATGCCTCGGCCCGGCCCTGGGTGAGCGGTGTACTACTGTTCCCAGCAGCGACACAGAGCACAATGCTATACAGGGTGAGCGGTGTACTACTGTTCCCAGCAGCGACACAGAGCACAATGCTATAAAGGGTGAGCGGTGTACTACTGTTCCCAGCAGAGACACAGAGCACAATGCTATACAGTGGTGGGTGAGCGGTGTACTACTATTCCCAGCAGCGACACAGAGCACAATGCTATACAGTGGTGGGTGGGTGAGCGGTGTACTACTGTTCCCAGCAGAGACACAGAGCACAATGCTATACAGTGGTGGGTGAGCGGTGTACTACTGTTCCCAGCAGAGACACAGAGTGGCAGTAAACACAATGCTATACAGTGGTGGGTGAGCGGTGTACTACTATTCCCAGCAGCGACACAGAGCACAATGCTATACAGGGTGAGCGGTGTACTACTGTTCCCAGCAGAGAGACACAGAGTGGCAGTAAACACAATGCTATATAGTGTGGTTGAGTGGTGTACTACTATTCCCAGCAGCGACACAATGACCGGGGGACCCTGGCTAGCCTGGCTGGAGAGAGAACTACCCTGCCTGCCTACCCAAAGCTAAACCCACAGACAAATGGCGGAGAAATGACGTGGATCGGGTATTTATTTACCCGAACCACTTGACCCGTTTGGCCAATCAGAGCGCGTTCGGGTCCGAACCACGTGACCCGTTCGGCCAATCACAGCGCTAGCCGAACGTTCGGTTAACGTTCGGCCATGCGCTCTTAGTTCCATTAGGTGTTCGGCCGAACTCGAACATCACCCGAACAGGGTGATGTTCTGCAGAACCCGAACAGTGGCGAACACTGTTCGCCCAGCACTAGTGGGGAGTGGTTAGGGTTGGGTATCAGTAGGGCGGTTGGGTAGAGTTAGGCATTGGCAGGGGTGTGGTTAGGGTTAGTCATCGGTGGGTTGCACATTGTTGGGGGATTAGAGTTAGGCATCAGTAAGGCGGGTGGTTAGAGTTGGGCATCAGTGGGGGGGTTTAGAGTTGGGCATCGGTGGGTGGGTGGTTAGAGTTGGGCATCAGTGGGGGGTGGTTAGGGTTGGGCATAGGTGGGGGTGGTTAGGGTTGGGCATTGGTGGGGGGTGGTTAGGGTTGGGCATAGGTGGGGGGTGGTTAGGGTTGGGCATTGGTGGGTGGGTGGTTAGGGTTGGGCATCGGTCGGTGGGTGGTTAGGATTGGGCATCGGTCGGTGAATGGTTAGGGTTGGGCATCAGTAAGGGGGGTGGATAGGGTTGTGCATCGGTGGGGGGTGGTTAGTGCTAAGCATCGTGGGGGGTGGTTAGGGTTGGGCATCGGTGGGGAGTGGTTAGTGTTGGGCATCAGTAGGGGGGTTGGTTAGAGTTAGGCATTGGCAGGGGGTGGTTAGGGTTAGGCATCGGTGAGGGTGGTTTAGGGTTAGGCATTGGTAGAGGCAGGGTTCTGTGTGAGAATAGGGTTAGGTTTAGTTGTACTGTGTCGTATATCAATTACCAATATTTTACTACCGTGATAATTTACACCTTTTTAAAAGCGGAGAATATCTGTAAATCTACCAATATTCTACTTGTCGAAATTGGGCAATCATATTTTCTCTGCGCCTCTTTTTCATGTACGCCCGTGGCGAACCTCTGGCATGGTGCAGCCTGTGCACACTATTCAGATATCCCACCACTCCACCTCCAGCCGACCTATGTGACCCAAGCCAGAAACTGTGAAACGTCCGGTCTGTCTGCATGTCTACAGTGCATGGCTGGAGGAGGGATGATGGAAGATTGGGCGGGAGAGGTGTGTGGAGTGTTTACGGCAGAGGCTCCCTCTGTTGGCAGGTTTCAGAATGCAGCTATGCAGATAACAGGAGCAAGCTTTCAGCAAAAGTAGCATTTTCCCTTGAAAGCTTCCCTTTGAGGCCTGCTGCTCATATGTAGAGGTTTGGAATGTTCCTCCTTCTTTCTGATTTTCCGTTTTATCCTCGTTGGCCCCCCTGGGCAGCAGCGTAGTATGCGCAAGCAGTGTCTCTCCCAGGAGAGTGCGCGGAAATAGGGGGAAATGGAAAGCCAGCATCTGCTCTGCATGTTTCTCCTTTCACAATAATACAGAGATTAACACACAGAGAGGGGAAAAAAGTCCACATGACAATGGCGCAATCTGCCAATACGGGAAACAATGGGCTGATATCTCTGGGGGTCAGCTGCGGTCACTGCGAGCGGTCATGTTGCACGGAGATAAAGGCTGCTTAGCAACACAGCAGCCAAACTTTTAATTAATGCTTCAAAATATTGACTGTTTTTGACTGTAAACAGTAGCATTACAACATGGATGGTGATGTGGGCGGCTGTGAGGGTCACACAGGAAAACTGATAAACAACAGGAAGCGCTGTATAAACTCTATATAGCAATTAGAAGGATTGTGATTAGTACTGGGAAAGAGTTGTGGAGAAAGATAGATAGATAGATAAATAGATAGATAGATAGATTCAGCAGCCATATGTGCACTGTTTAGCCTTCAAATGTGGAGACAAACATACCAGAAAACTGCTGTGTGACCTCGTACAATCTCAGGCCCTGTTCACATTAGCGTTCCCTGTCCGGATTCGCCGGGCCGGATCCGGACAGTATACTGTACAAATGGAACGTACGTTCCGCATAGCAATGCAAAGGCTTTGCGGACGTTCACATGCGTCCGTTCCGTACAGTACGGAGCCGGACTCCGGACACTTTTCCAACATGCGCTATTTTTTGGGTCCGGATCTCCGGCCCACGCACCCGGACTGGAGCCGGACCTGAGCCTGACAGCACCATCCGGAACACAGAAACCAATGGGAAACGGAAGGCACAGAACACACTGCCTACAAACACCAGACGTTCTACCCCACTTCCTATGCGTATCCAAGCGGCCATTTCGGATGGGGACACATGGGCCAAGCATGTCTGGAGTGGAGCAGCAGTGACAGACGTGCTGGAGCTGTTTGGCAGAATGTCGGAGGTGGAGGTGAGGCCTACAGCGGAGGAACCTTATTCTACAGGTGCACCAGGTGCACCTTCTGCTGACCCCCAACATTTTTTTAATTTAAATTTCGCTATTTTTTGCTCACGGATCCGGATGGCAGCCTGATGCATGCCTGATGCAAACGGACCGGATACGGATCTGATCCGGATCGGAACCGTACGGTTCCGATCCGGATCAGGTCCGGATCCGATCAGGATCCAGTCCGTTTGCATGGCAAAACGCAAGTGTGAACGGGGCCTGACTGAGCACCTGAACAGAGAGTGGTAACTGGGTGTGACCAAGATGAACAGCTCCTCCCCTCCCTTGCTGTGGGTAAAGGAAACGGATCCATCTGAAAATGGCGCCTGGGAATAATGGCGCACGGTGTTGCCGCTAATCCGTTTGTTGCCTTATCATTATTTAGCGTTAACACACAGAACCCTCTCTGTACCTATCCCTAACCCCTAAACCCCCCCTGGTGGTGCCTAACCCGAACCACCCCCCTGAAGACTAACCAGCAAATGTCATGTTTAATAATATTAAATTACAAAATGGCTTGTATATCCCTGATCAGCTAATATTGATTGTTTGAAAAATGCCTTATGGTGTATAGATCTGAGAGAATTGTTCTTTATCAATGAAGGTGGGATGTCAACTTAAAGGACAAACGAAGTGAGAATAATACGAAGGGAGAAGCATCCTCACAAGTTTGCCTCAGGCTTCAAAAAGTCTAGAACTGGCCCTGAATTGGTGCCCCATCCATATATCCATTAGATTCAGCTCCGCCACCTGTCACTAACTGACCTCTGTTACCAGTTCCTTGTTATGACTGACTCTATGCTGCTCGGGGTGCTTGAGGTCTGAGTCACCCATGTCTTGCTTACATCTACAGCAAGACTAATGCTGCCTCCAGCGCATGGTGCCCCATCCACACCCATTAGATTCAGCTCCGCCACCTGTCACTAACTGACCTGTTCATTGTGACATAGAAAATCTGCGTCTCTTATCACTGTGACGGGTTCCGTCAGAAAATGAGAAAACAGGAAGGGAGCGTGTTCCCCGCTGAATAACCTGGCTGTTGTTGCTGGAAAGAGTCAGTCGCTGGCGGAGCAGAGTCAGAGGATTGTTCTGTTATATGAGGTGCAGCCAGGATAGAGCAGGAATGCAGAAATGCTCTGATCACATCTGGCTGGTGGATATGAGAGAGTATTTTCTGTACAGTGTCAGAGGGCTGCATTGTATATCTGGGACGTTCCATGTTTACTGTAATAATCTGCTCAGAGACCGCGTACCTAAAACTAGTAATAAGACAGGAGGAGGGGCTGCTGGTCGCTTGCAGAAGTTGTATATATCTTCTTCCAACTGTCTAACATGAACAGGAGCAACACTCAACAGAAATTTCTACTTATAAAATACTAGTAAAAAGGCCTGCCCATTAAAAAACGGGCGCTAGGCCACGGCTGCAAACCCCCCACCCCGCAACGCACGCACCTGTTCCCGACCGTTTTTCGAAGTTCGCCCATGTGCCGTGCACAACAGATGCACAGACAAGGGTTTTATTATATAGGACGCCTCAACGCTACAGCCCCACAGCTACAGTGTCCCACCACACCACCAGTCTCACTTCCAGGTGTTCTCCACCATACGACCAGACACACCCTAAACTGTAGGTAGGAACAGAGACGCCAGTAAAAGTATAAAACATATTAAAAACCGTTTAAAAGTCGGAGGTAGTGGTGGACTTACCTGCCCAAAGTACACACAATTCTGTTGATTATTGTCAACCCAACAAGTATTTTTATTCATATACTCCACAATGCAATGCGTTTGGTAGTTTCAATCCTGCTTCATCAGGCAGTAATTGGTGCAATGTATTGTGGATACGTCAGGAAGCCAAGCACCTCTGTCAACATCACAGAGGCGCTTGGCTTCCTGACGTATGCACAATAGTTTGCTTTAATTACTGCCTGATGAAGCAGGATTGAACCTGCAAAACGCATTGCATTGTGGAGTATATGAATAAAGCTACTTGTTGACAACAATCAACAGAATTGTGTCTACTTTGGGGATCTAAGCCCACCACTACCTCCGGCTTTTAAATGGTTTTTAATATATTTAAACTTGTACTGGCGCCTCTGTTTCTACCTACAGTTCATATTATAGTCCACACTTGGCAGAGGAGTACACACCCTTTTTCTCCTATCTATAGAGAGCAACCTGACCCCACTCTAACCTGTGTGGGGTCCAGTCTAATCTCCCCACCTGTCTACTGTATTTATCTGTACGGTGTACCCATAGGGCTGCTCTGTTAAGACCCTCAGTGTGCAATTTTTTGGATATAGGTTACAACATTTGTCTAAGCAGGCAAGAAACCACATTTCTCTGACATTTTTACAAAAATTCAAAATCAAATGATGAAATGATCAGTTTGTTTGAAACAGGAAAGCTGGAACTACAGAAACCGTTAGATGTTTTTATCATTGGCATAGGTCCCAACTGTCCCTCTTTGGGAACCCAGTCCTTGAATCCCTGTCCCTCTTTCCCCCTCATGTGTCCCTCTTTCAGGACTGATGGACAGATCTGTGTAATATGTGTATACATAGCTCCCCCTGTCCCTCTTTCTACCTTATGTGTCCCTCTTTCAGGACTGATGGACAAATCTATGTGCATTTTTGTATTTTTCAATTTAAAAATGTGTTTAATTGACTCTGAACTTTATTCCCAATACATTTTTCCAACTGCCGAAAAACCATGCAGCAGCTACATCACTTGCCAACAGTAAAAATGTCACCATGTGATAAATGTCAGAGTGTAAATCAGGGAGAGGAAAGATTTTACAATGAGCAAACACTGACTAAATCATTTATACATAATTATTGTAAAAATGAAGAATTTTTGTTATTATATTATTTTCACTGGAGTTCCTCTTTAAAGGAAACCTGAGACCTGAAAAAAACAACAACAAATGATACATACCTGGGGCTTCCTCCAGCCCCCTTCCGGTTGATTTCTCCCTTGCTGCCCTCCCAGGGATAAATCTTTTGCTAGATACCGTGTCAATGCCGCGTATCGGGGTGTACTGCACAGGCACAGAATGCCCCATTGCCCTGGGAGAGCAATGGGGGAGCGCAGACTGCTCCTGCGACGACTGGCCCCAACTGGCGGAATTACTCGGCCGCCTAGCGAAGGTTCCAGGCAGCCGGGGAGGATGGCGAGGGACCGATCAGCCTGAAGGGGGCTAAAAGAAGGTATGTATACATTTTTTTTTTTTTTCATGTCTCAGGTACACTTTATATGGATATATTTCTTATTTCCATGTGTTACTATAAAGGAAAATGAACCAGGATAGAAAGGACCAGTGTGGATTGAATTATAAAACAGCATATTTTTCTTAGAAAATCTTTATGGTTTGCGTGACTAGGGGTGTGTCGGGGGCATGATTAGGGGTGTGGCAGGGGCGCGGCTTAGGCGTCCCTCTTTCTTATCTCAAAAACTTGGGAGGTATGCATATGCATTCTTTCTTTTAATTTTTTGTTTCAAATAACCAGTTGTATTTTTGGGAGAGTATCTGGCGCCCTCTGGTGTAAGATAAAAATATTGTTTTCCATAGCACCGTAGCAGCACTTGTACATTAAGGGAATTAAATGTAACAGCATGACATGACCCATCAGTTTGACATGCGGCTGAATTACAGGGAAAGGCTGAAGCATGATTCCTGGAAAAGAATTTCTGCCTTGGGTTTTATGCAGAGTATTGACGGTAACTTACCCCACTCTCTCCATGGAGTTTGGATTGCTGACCTGAAATAACCAATGCATTTTATGTCTACAGCTTAAAGAGAAACTCCGACCAAGAATTGAACTTTATCCCAATCAGTAGCTAATACTCCCTTTTACATGAGAAATCTTTTCCTTTTCACAAACAGACCATCAGGGGGCGCTATATGACTGATATTGTGGTGAAACCTCTCCCACAAGAAAAGTATGTACTCTTGGCAGTTTCCTGTCTGTGAACCTTGCTGCATTGTGGGAAATAACTGTTTACAGCCGTTTCCAACTGCCATAAAAACATGCAGCAGCTATATCACCTGCCAAGAGTAAAAATGTCACCATGTAATAAATGTCAGAATGTAAATCAGGGATTTAAGATTTTACAATGCGCAAACACTGACTAATCATTTATACATAATTGTTGTAAAAATGAAGCACATTTTTTTTATTACATTATTTTCACTGGAGTTCCTCTTTAAGTCCTATACAACATAATACTTACTTTATAAGCTGGGAAAGCTGCAGGTACAATATTTCCCAATGTAACGAAAACAACAGAATTAAAAGGGCTGTTTAAAACGTCAGTCATACTATGCCAGTGAAAAACACACATATATATATATAGGTAGATAACTACTAGTTCTACTTACATAACAGATGTATTGTACTGATTTCAGTGAATTTTATATAGTCAATAAAGAGAATTCTGTTCCTGGCATTTGCCATTTTGGTTCCCTCTGACTGAAGCCAATTCTAATGTAGTTTCCTCCCTTAAGGCCTGTTCAGACTATCTGCGTATGAAGAATGCGTTTAAAATCAAAGAAACGCAAGTTGAAAAGCGCATGCGTTTTTCTTGCGTTCTAATGCGTATTCTATTGCGTTTTGCACAAACACGTGACCCAGGGGAAAAAAAAGAATTATGGGAACCGCAGAGGGAAACGGACGCTAAACACGCAATAGTACGCGTTTTTGATACGCGTCCATAGACTTTCATTGCGTCCGTTTCTATGCGTGGCGCACAGAACTGCGTGCAGCAATGCGGATGAGAAACGTATGCGTCTCATACACATACATGTGAACTAGCTCATTCAAAAGCATTAGGAGCCGTTTCTATGCGTTTTTGGTACCCAGACACGTTCCCTGAAAACGTCTAGGAACGCACATAGTCTGAACAGGCCCTTACTCTTTTTTTTCCCTCCTAAAATCTGCACTGTCATAGCTAGCTTGCTTTGTAAACATGTGAGCACAGCAAGATCAGATTTCAGCCTCGTGTCACGCTGAACGACCCTCAGCCAATCAGTGAGGAGCAGGAATGTGGGAGGAGAGATGAAAAGCTTCCCTCTCCTCCACAATATACCAAATAGAGCCAGGCTGACTGAGCTAAGATTTATTACAACAGAAACATTTATGATTATATTGGAATGCTTGCAATGCAGGGTAAGGGTGCAGAATGCATAATAAACGCAGAGCGGGTAAATATGGAATTTGATTTTGCAGCTTACAATCCCGCTTTAAACCCAAAAATTAGTCGGTGATTAGAATGCATCAGTTAGTTATTTTATTTTCAGTTCATGTATGTAAGAATCCAGTCCAAATAGGCATATTACATTGAAATCGTAATACTATTTAACAGCTGCAGCTCAATCCTCTCCTTCTTAATAGGTCTAATCATCATGCATGCTCTTTGGCTCTGAAAGACGCAGGCGCAGTACTATTCTCTGCCGGAGAGAGACGGAGAGATCGCACTGCGCATGCTCGGACTGGCAGCGACTGGCCAAAGTAACGGGACCCGGTACCAGAGCTGGAGAAGCCTGAGGAAGGCGGCCTGGGAGCGATCAGTGTGGATGGGGCTGGAGGAAGCCCCAGGTATGTATAAAACTTTATTATTTATTTATTGTATTTATAAAGTGCCAACATATTACGCAGCGCTGGCTGTTTGACTATTGTTCGTCTCTGGTATACTTTAAAGGACACCCGAGGTGAAAATAAACTAATGAAATAAACAATTGTATCCATCTTTCTTCTCCTAAAAGTGACTTTTTAAGATATTTAGTCTTCAGTTTTGTTTTATATTTAATTCTACTTTTTAATGTTTTACTGATTTATTGTTTTTGCTCAATGACACATTCGTTGAAGTATGCCAGAGCTAAAATGTATAAACTATTGACCCTTTTTGTCTATTTCTTGCTCTCAGAAGCCATTTTCTGCTAGGAAAGTGTTTTATAGTTGTAATTTCTTATCAGTGATGGTCACACACTGTAGTCTGACCCAGTCCTGACTCAGACAGGAACTGCCACTTACATACCTGATGTTTAACTCTTTCAGCCAGAGAAAGCAAAAAAGGAACACCTCATAGTTATTTGTGTGCTAGGCACTGTACATACACATGTCTATCTCTTCATGTCACATGTCACCTCGGGTATCCTTTAAGCCTTTGCAATTGTGTATCTTGCACTTGTAATGTATGCTTTAAGACCCCTTCCCCTCATACATGTTTTTAGCCGTGTTTTGTGGCAACACAAAGCAACATGATCTGCGGGGACAACCACATGTGCATAGACTGCATTGTCTGATGTCCCCATCCTTTCGTGCTGATAAATTCCTGCAAATGCATTGCGATTTCCATTCATTAAACTGAATGGACTCGTTGCGATGGCACTTATGTTTCCCGATGCACTCAAGTGGGGGAGGGGCCTTACTAATTTGCAGCTGCAGCTACAGAGGACAGGAGGCAAGCGGTTGTGCTGTAAATTCCTGGAATGCTTTGATCTCTCTCTGCTAGCTGAAAATATAGAAACTGTAAGCAGAAGTCCTCTGTTATTGTCTCACACTGCCCCCTAGTGACAAATAGCCATATCTACACATTACAGCAGTACTAATTAGGAGCCAGGAAATGTAACAAATTAGAAATATAAAAAAGTGCTAAAATAAATTGGCCTGGAGCACTTACAAGTCTCTAAATACAGTGGGTTGCAAAAGTATTCGGCCCCCTTGAAGTTTTCCACATTTTGTCACATTACTGCCACAGACATGCATCAATTTTATTTAAATTCCACATGAAAGACCAACACAAAGTGGTGTACACATGAGAAGTGGATCGAAAAATCATACATCATTCCAAACATTTTTTTTACAAATAAATAACTGCAAAGTGGGGTGTGCGTAATTATTCAGCCCCCTTTGGTCTGAGTGCAGTCAGTTGCCCATAGACATTGCCTGATGAGTGCTAATGACTAAATAGAGTGCACCTGTGTGTAATCTAATGTCAGTACAAATACAGCTGCTCTGTGGGGGCCTCAGAGGTTGTCTAAGAGAATATTGGGAGCAACAACTCCATGAAGTCCAAAGAACACTCCAGACAGGTCAGGGATCAAGTTATTGAGAAATTTAAAGCAGGCTTAGGCTGCAAAAAGATTTCTAAAGCCTTGAACATCCCACGGAGCACTGTTCAAGCGATCATTCAGAAATGGAAGGAGTATGGCACAACTGTAAACCTACCAAGACAAGGCCATCCACCTAAACTCACAGGCCAAACAAGGAGAGCGCTGATCAGAAATGCAGTCAAGAGGCCCATGGTGACTCTGGACGAGCTGCAGAGATCTACCGCTCAGGTGGGGGAATCTGTCCATAGGACAACTATTAGTCATGCACTGTACAAAGTTGTCCTTTATGGAAGAGCGGCAAGAAGAAAGGCATTGTTAACAGAAAGCATAAGAAGTCCAGTTTGCAGTTTGCCACAAGCCATGTGGGGGACACAGCAAACATGTGGAAGAAGGTGCTCTGGTCAGATGAGACCAAAATGGAACTTTTTGGCCAAAATGCAAAACGCTATGTGTGGATGAAAACTAACATTGCGCATCACTCTGAGCGCACCATCCCCACTGTCAAATATGGTGGTGGCAGCATCATGCTCGGGGGGTGCACCTCTTCAGCAGGAACAGGGAAGCTGGTCAGAGTTGATGGGAAGATGGATGGAGCCAAATACAGGGCAATCTTGGAAGAAAACCTCTTGGAGTCTGCAAAAGACTTGAGACTGGGGCGGAGGTTCACCTTCCAGCAGGACAACAACCCTAAACATAAAGCCAGGGCAACAATGGAATGGTTTAAAACAAAACATATCTATGTGTTAGAATGGCCCAATCAAAGTCTAGATCTAAATCCAATTGAGAATCTGTGGCAAGATCTGAAAACTGCTGTTCACAAACGCTGTCCATCTAATCAGACTGAGCTGGAGCTGTTTTGCAAAGAAGAATGTGCAAGGATTTCAGTCTCTAGATGTGCAAAGCTGGTAGAGACATACCCTAAAAGACTGGCAGCTGTAATTGCAGCAAAAGGTGGTTCTACAAAGTATTGACTCAGGGGGCCGAATAATTACACACACACCACTTTGCAGTTATTTATTTGTAAAAAAATGTTTGGAATGACGTATGATTTTTGTTCCACTTCTCACATGTACACCACTTTGTGTTGGTCTTTCATGTGGAATTCCAATAAAATTGATTCATGTTTGTGGCAGTAATGTGACAAAATGTGGAAAACTTCAAGGGGGCCGAATACTTTTGCAACCCACTGTAACTTGGCTGCTAAAGGTTTAAACCGATTCAGCAGCACAAATGACTAAACACAAAACCACAAAAAAACTCACACACACACAATAAAAACAAAGTTGATAATCGCAGACTATATTTATTATAAACCAATGGTTGTTTTATTAACGTATTGCATATGATTAGACCCCAGCGTCGTTGACCTTTACAGAGAGGCTAGGAACGTGAACGTTAATGAAATGATTGAAGACTTTCGAAGCATTCGTGAGGTTTGCACACTGAGCCGTTTGCACTCATTGTGCCATTTCCATTCTATAGTTAGCGGGGATCACTGGCCTGTCATATTTCATTTCTCTGCTACAGTAACGTTCTCCTGTTCTGTTCTGTTGACTCATTCTACTGCTTCAATCAAAACCCTCGAAAAAGGTTTCATTGTGTTATTCTGAAAGGTTACATTATGTTCTGGTTTGCGGCACTGCGGTTATTTAAACAATGTGTTTTTTGGGTTGTGTTTTGTTCCTTTTTCTATAATTGACATTGTGCATTGTGTTTGTGTGCTTAGCATGGCAGAGCCGAGGTGAGGATGATTAGCGAGCTGCAGGCATTACGGTCATTAGAAAGAGACAGGCACAGCAATAGGGGATGCAGAGGTTTCCACCGCATCCAGGCCCCTGTACCTGAGGGACCCACCTGAGGCCCCTCCTCCACTCACTCCATTAGCTCTCTATTGATGCCGCAGTGCTAATGATCTTCTCTGCACCTGCTTTGCATAGTGGTATTCCTTTTCCTCGGCTTACACGGCTCTCACGCACTCGCTGCCCTTGGAAAGCTGCTATTAGGGTCTGTTGATTGTTATACAGATCCTCTGTGGACTATCCTTACATCTGCTTTCACGTTCCTACTACAAGTCATCTGTTCTTCTGCACTTTTATAGGTAATACCTAATAAATCAGGGGTTCTCAAACTGGGTCCGCGGCATTCTGATGCGCCTTGAACATCTCCCATGGGTGCCCCAGCATTCAGTGGTGTAGCTAAGGAGCTGTGGGCCCCGATGCAAGTTTTACATTTGGGGCCCCCAAGCACTCTATACATAACAATTGATACGCGCACCAGAACCTGCCAATGGCAACTACAGTGTCAGAGGTGCAAGAAGGGGATGGGGAACAGCTTGTTACTGATTACCCCCAAGCACTCTATACATAGCAATCCCTGCCAATGGCAACTACAGTGTCAGAGGTGCAAGAAGGGGATGGGGAGCAGCTTGTTACTGATTTCCCCCAAGCACTCTATACATAGCAATCCCTGCCAATGGCAACTACAGTGTCAGAGGTGCAAGAAGGGGATGGGGAGCAGCTTGTTACTGATTTCCCCCAAGCACTCTATACATAGCAATCCCTGCCAATGGCAACTACAGTGTCAGAGGTGCAAGAAGGGGATGGGGAGCAGCTTGTTACTGATTACCCCCAAGCACTCTATACATAGCAATCCCTGCCAATGGCAACCACAGTGTCAGAGGTGCAAGAAGGGGATGGGGAACAGCTTGTTACTGATTACCCCCAAGCACTCTATACATAGCAATCCCTGCCAATGGCAACTACAGTGTCAGAGGTGCAAGAAGGGGATGGGGAGCAGCTAGTTACTGATTACCCCCAAGCACGCTATACATAGCAATCCCTGCCAATGGCAACTACAGTGTCAGAGGTACAAGAAGGGGATGGGGAGCAGCTAGTTACTGATTACCCCCAAGCACTCTATACATAGCAATCCCTGCCAATGGCAACTACAGTGTCAGAGGTGCAAGAAGGGGATGGGGAGCAGCTTGTTACTGATTACCCCCCAAGCACTCTATACATAGCAATCCCTGCCAATGGCAACTACAGTGTCAGAGGAGCAAGAAGGGGGTGGGGAACAGCTTGTTACTGATTACCCCCAAGCACTCTATACATAGCAATCCCTGCCAATGGCAACTACAGTGTCAGAGGTGCAAGAAGGGGGCGGGGAACAGCTTGTTACTGATTACCCCCAAGCACTCTATACATAGCAATCCCTGCCAATGGCAACTACAGTGTCAGAGGTGCAAGAAGGGGACGGGGAACAGCTTGTTACTGATTACCCCCAAGCACTCTATACATAGCAATCCCTGCCAATGGCAACTACAGTGTCAGAGGTGCAAGAAGGGGACGGGGAACAGCTTGTTACTGATTACCCCCAAGCACTCTATACATAGCAATCCCTGCCAATGGCAACTACAGTGTCAGAGGTGCAAGAAGGGGATGGGGAGCAGCTTGTTACTGATTACCCCCAAGCACTCTATACATAGCAATCCCTGCCAATGGCAACTACAGTGTCAGAGGTGCAAGAAGGGGATGGGGAGCAGCTTGTTACTGATTACCACTATTCAAAGTATCTATAGAAGTGATTATTATGAGCACAGGACCATTAGAGAGCTTATACTGTGGTTGAGGGAGTCCCCTCAGGGCACCTCTGGCCCAAGGGCCCCAATGCAGTTGCAATCTTTGCACCCCCTATTGCTACGCCCCTGCCAGCTTTCATCCCCACCCTTTGTACATTGCCATCAGGTAATGCGACCACACATTGATATACAATGCAGCTGCACTACACTACACGCACCCACAGGTAACCTTTAAAGGGAACCTAAACTGAGAAGGATATGTATTTTTACACTTTTAAAATAATACCAGTTGCCTGACTCTCCTGCTGATCCTGTGTCTCTAATACTTTTAGCCACAGCCCCTCAACAAGCATGCAGATCAGGTGCTCTGACTGAAGTCAGACTGGATTAGCTGCATGCTTGTTTCCGGTGTGTGATTCAGACACTACTGCAGCCAAAAAGCTCAGGAGGACTGACAAGCAACTGGTATTGTTTAAAAGGAAACATCCATATCCCTCTCAGTTAAGGTTCCCTTTAAGGTGGCCACTAATGGTCCAATTTCTAGCGAAAAATTGTTCGAGTGATCAGATAATTCTGATCGGATTGGTTGTAAATAATCTCCGTTGCTGGGCACAATTGATTACGAACTAGTATAAAAATAGTCGTCAGATTGGATTTTCTGGTTGGTTGTGATAGATAGGAAGCAAAGATTGGTTCGTTGATGGTGTAATGAACAATTTCACTTCCGATCAGAATAATCTGATGGCTCGAATGATTTTGTGATAGAAATTGGACCGTTAGTGGACACCGTCCCGACAGCCATGGTTGCAGCTGGACATCAGAGGGATCGGGGTGGAGCGATGGATCAGTGCAGCTTGGCCTGGATAGGTCAGGAAATGTTTCTCCAGCTAATGGGGGACACTTACAGTCTGGAGGTGGGGCTTAGGTGATGCTGCATAATTATAAAGGGGGTGTTACCATCTGCAGCCCCATGTCTATGTGCTCTACAAGTCTGACTCTATCCTTATGTTCATTGGGGGGGCGCTGCCCCACTGACTAACCAGAGTGGGGGATGCTGCCTAATGGGAGGCACTGATTATTTGGAGGGGGTGCTGCCTGACGGGGACTCACTGACTACTTGGAGGGAGAATTGCTGCTTTGGTCAGGCATTAAGGAGGGGGGGATTCTGCCTAACAAGCATCACTAGCTACTGGTGGGGGGGAAAAGGGGGGAGGTTCTGCCTAATAAGGGTCATAACAGCATTTTCAAATTCAAAGCCATCATGGGCGCCCTCACTCAAAAAAAAGTTTGAGAACCGCTGTAATAAATAGTTAAAGGGGGTCATCTTCAAAGGCAGGATTAAAAATTCTAAGGCCTTGCTCACATTATCAAACGCAGATGGCCGTAGGATCGGAACGCAACACGTAAGAAACGCACGCTATCTGCTTTTGCATGCGTTGCGTGGCTGATCCCATTCACTGAACGATGAATGGGTCAGCCGATCGTTTTGGGAAAAGATGCGTGCAGCATGCGTTCGCGCACCGCACTGGTCTGGAACGCATGCAGTGTGGACATCACACGGTGCAAGTCGGCCTCCCGCACGCCTTGCCGAAATACGGACAGCAACGCGTGTAGTGTGAACAAGGTCTGAGAACTATAAATCTTCTCTATGCTGGGCTGCTGTTTACACTGTTCTTCTGCAGGTACCAGATATGCAAAACTAGAAACATTCGATTCGGTGAAATGTCTTCAGACGATCTGGCCTCCTCCGCTGTGTGTAGAAGACGTCTGTTTCCATCTTAGCCAATCATTTGCTTCGTCTCGGCCAGGGATCCGCCTGGGAGGCAGGAGTGGGTTTCTCCTGGGTTGTGCTGTAGGGGGCGCTCATTCTCTGGGCGGGATAAAGTGCACCTTATAGAAGAGGGTGGGTTCTATGTGATAGAAGTAAGGGTCGTATACACTTTGAGTCTGGACCAGCGTCTCAGGCGGGGCGGAGGCGATTCTAGGAAGAGGAAAGAATAAAAATTCAAATACTGTCTTTATTTCATTAAATGTAGAGAAACTTACACAATAAGTAAATATCCCATTATATAAATCAATTTACAATTTCCCACCACAGACTTTATTACTCCTGACCTACACTTAAAGGGACTCCGAGCACCTCTCATGGGCATGCCTTTAAGCCAGACGACTTCCAACAAAGTCTATGACCCCTCTGGAGGAGCCTCTTGCAATGGCCATGTGTGTCACTTCCTCTTCCTGCATCATTCAGTGATGCACTTCTCTAACAGAGAATACAGGGGTGACCCGGAAGTTATAACAGCCAAGATGGCAACATCGATTTCTAAATTGAAATCGAACGAAAACTATTTGGTGTAGAACGGTGATTCAGGCATCAAATGAAAGAGGAAAGCACAAGCTACAGAAAGGTATGCATCTTTAAAGTACTTCGCAGTACTGGTCGGAGTCTTAAAGGCATGCCCATGAGAGGTGCTCGGAATCCCTTTAAAGTGAACTTGAAATGAGAGTGATATGGAGGCTGCCAATGCCATATTTATTTCTTTTTAAAGCGGACCTGAACTCAGAACTTCCTCGCTGCTCTAAAAGATAAGCAACAGCATAATAACCTTTAAAGAAAAACATTTCTCTGTTACAGCTGATACAAATCCTGCAATAAACCTGCAGTGTGTCTACTTCCTGCTTTCATGGAAGCAGACATATTGCTAACATCCTGTGCTTTCAAATTAGCCACTCTGCTGTGGCAGTCAGCTGAGGGATCAAATTACAACTTGTGATTAGACACAGATGAGGGGGAATTAGACAGGCAAAACTCTCTAAATACATATAGGGTGCATGTGTCTATGTTTTCCTTCTGTCCAAAAAGCTCATGTCCACTTTAAACAATACCAGTTGCCTGGCAGACCTGCTGATCTATTTGGCTGCAGTAGTGTCTGAATCACATCAGAAGCAAACATGCAGCTATTTCGTCAGATCTGACAATATTGTCAGAAACACCTGATCTGCTGCATGCTTGTTCAGGGGCTATGGCTAAAAGTATTAGAGGCAGAGGATCAGCAGAACAGCCAGGCAACTGGGATTGCTTAAGAGGGAAATAAATGTGGCTGCCTCCATATACCGCTCACCTCAGGTTCACTTTAAGGGCTCGTTTCCACTATCGCGAATCCGCATGCGTCTAACGCATGCGGATTCGCACATGTAATGCAAGTGGATGGGCCTGTTTCCACTGTAGCGTTGTTGAGGTGCGTTTTTTTCAGCGGTGAAAAAACGCATAAAAGAGCCGCAGAATTCGCCTGCGAGTGGAATGCATGCGATTCGCATGCAATGTATTTAATAGGGAAATCGCATGCGATTTCCCCATGCGTTTTTTGCCGCGGCATGCGAATTCGCATAGGTACGAATGTAAATTCACACGGGCAGTGACATGGTTAAAATTGCATATACCCTTACCTATGCGAATTTGCATGCGAATTCGCTGCAAAAAACGCAATACTATTAGCCATAGCCCCTGAACAAGCATGCAGCAGATCAGGTGTTTCAGACTTTAAAGTCAGATCTGACAAGACTAGCTGCATGCTTGTTTCTGGTGTTATTCAGATACTACTGCAGAGAAATAGACCAGCAGGGCTGCCAGGCAACTGGTATTGATTAAAAGAAAATAAATATGGCAGCCTCTGTATACCTCTTACTTCAGTTCCCCTTTAAAGTATTAGAGGCAGAGGATCAGCAGGACTGCCAGGGAATTAGTATTGTTTAAAAGGAAATAAATATGTCAATGTCCATATCCCTCTGAGTTCAGGGGTCCTTTAATCAGTTATCATCCCAGCTGCAGTATATCTACACCCCACAGGAGTTCGTCTAAACTCCCAGGGACATAGATATTTGTCTGCCACCGTGATTGCGTGCCGGGAGCACCTGTGTGCGCGTTCTCCTCGCCGACGGTTAGTAGACAGAACAATGATTACTGAAAGTAAAACATACATGCATTACCTCCTCTGCGTACTGTTCAGTGTACAGGAGGAATAAGTTGGGGGAAGGGGGGGGGACAACTAGTGGCCAAATTGTAAATTACACCCTAACGCATTAAAATCAATAAAAATACATAAATCCTCCATTAAATTAACCCTTTACCTTACCCATTCTCCCATAGTTACCAAAATAAAACTTTTGTGTATTAAAAAAAAATACATTAAAAAATACATAAATAGTTACCTCAGGCACTCAACTTTTTTTTAATATGTGTGTCATGAGAGTTTTCTGCTGCTATTTTTGTAGTAAGTAAGGGCTTGTAATAAGTGACGGATGAAAAACTGAAAGAAATACCCCTTTATTTCCAAATAAAATATTGTTGCCATACATTGTAGTAAGGACATAATGTAAACGTTGTCATAACCGGGACACATGAGCAAATAAAATACGTGGGGTTTAATACAGTAGCATGTTTTATTTTATAATTATAAAGGCCAAAAACTAAGAAATAATGCATGTTTTCATTTTTTTTCTAATTAATCCATTGAAATGCATTTAGAGTAAAATCATTCTTATTCACCCAAAGAAAGCCTCATTGGTGGTGAAAAAAACAATATATAGATCATTTTGTTGTGATAAGTAGCTATAAAGTTATTGGCGAATGAATGGGGGGAGCGCTGAAATTTCTCTGGTACATAAAGGGAAAAACCGCTCAGTCGGGAACCGGTTAAATATCTTTGTCCTGTGTGTGGTACGAAATCGATTCCTTCCTGATCAGATTACGATCACACAATTCAAAGCACAGAGGTGCTCATTAGCACAGCGGTATTAATGAAAAGCTAGTGCAGGGACTGGTGGAGGGGCCCAGATCCAGGGGCCCTGGTGCAGCTGCAACCTCTGCGCCCTCTATTGCTACTCCCAGGGCCAGATTTGTAGTCTTTATGACCCAAGGCCACTGTGACCAGTCGCCCCCCTGCAGTATAGGTAGCGACATGACCCCTCCCCACCTTCCCTCCAGTATAGGTAGCCTGATGACCCCTCCCCCCAGTATAGGCAGCCAGATGACCCCTCCCCCTTTCCCTCCAGTATAGGTAGCCAGATGACCCCTCCCCCTTTCCCTCCAGTATAGGTAGCCTGATGACCCCTCCCCCCAGTATAGGCAGCCAGATGACCCCTCCCCCTTTCCCTCCAGTATAGGTAGCCAGATGACCCCTCCCCCTTTCCCTCCAGTATAGGTAGCCACTAGCCAGATGTCTCCCTCAATCCCCCCCCCCTCCCTTTCAGTATATGTAGCCAGCTCGCCTTCACACTGCAGCAGCCACCAGTGTCACTAATTGCTCTGCTTATCTCCAGTACAGAAGCTTCCTCTTCTCTTCCTTTCTATAGCTGCTGGCCACAATGCAAATGGGCACAGAGAGCAAGGTGGCTCCTGCACAGGTGGCTAGCAGTTTAGTCTGCTGTTTTTGGTGCCCTTGCTCCTGCGATGCCCTAGGTCATGGCCTAGGAGGCCTTGGCCTAAATCCAGCCCTGGCTACTCCACTGGCTGCAACCTTTGTTATTTGATACTGATTAGTGATGAGCACAAATTTGACATCATCGTAATTTGGCATTGTAATTCACAATTATGATGCGGAATTTTAATGCGTAATCAGGACCTGTAATTTCACAATTTCGCCTAATTTTCGAGTAATTTGGTGCTGACTGGTTAATAGCAAAAGCCCCCAAACATGCCATCGTCACCAAAAAGGGTTTTTTTCTGCCTTGTTCCCACTCTTTCCCCCAATATTCGTAGCCATTTTGGTGACAATAGCTTTTGTGGGGGCTTTGCTATAAACCACTAAAGTCGGCACAAAATGACACTAAATTACAAATGGATTACACCAAATCAATTGAATGTCAAAATTTTAATTACGAAAATGTATGCAAAATTTTGCATAGTCTTAAAGCGGAATATAACCCTGCATTTCAACTTTGCTCTAAAACATTATTTACAGTATATTATATGCAACCAGCTTTTTTTTTTACTAGACCAGCATTGGAAGGGTTACACAGAGCTTTAAAGTTCCTGGAGATTTCTGCAGACCCATCCGAAGCTGAAATAGATACATTTTGTTTACATAAATGTATCTAAGTGTTGAATGTGACTCACTCTCTCTCACTGAGAAGGAGCAGGAGGACAGCCAAAGAGTGTGTAACATTTCTCAATAGATACGTTTAACTAAATAGAATGTAACAATCTGAACTTCTGCATATCTCTCCACGGAACTTTAAACCTCTGTGTTTAACCCTTCCAATGCTGGTCTAGTAAAAAAAAAAATGCTTTTTGCATATAATATACTGAAAATAATGTTTTAGAGCAAAGTTGAAATGCAGGGTTATATTCCGCTTTAATTAGCACATTACAATAATCACTAATAATGATGGTAATGTAGGAGGATGATGGTGAAATAGGGCCCTAGGCAAGTACCAACTTTGGGCCCACCCGCCTTTTTTTGTAAGATTTGTTGGGGGCTAGTGATGACCAGGCCCCTAGTGTCTCTTCAGGCCCTAGGCATCTGCCGAGGTTGACCTTGTGGATGAAACGGCTCTGAATAGGAGAGTCAGAGGGATGTAGCATTTTTTTGTTATTGTAAAGGTATGACAAGGAAGGTTTCCACTTACACAGCTTTTACAGTCTTCCTCTTGCAGCACATGCAGTAGAGGAAGAGCAGTCCGAGGAGCAGCAGAGGAATTCCGAATCCCAGCACCAAGCCCAGGATCAGTTTGTTGCGGTCCGTGGACTCCACAGACGTCTCCGTCCCCAACGCACTGTCTAATTTGTGATCTGCTCAATAGAGAAGACAATTACACAATGCAAAACAAAGCTTGAGGTATTTATTGACTTACAGTTGTTAACAAATGTTTGGAAGTGGGTGGGAGAGCATCAGTTACTTCCAGAAGTGTGAAGATAAAATGGGTGGAGCCAAAAGACAGCGTACTGTAGACCTGAAGAAGCGGGTAGGTCCTGGGAAACGCATCGTCCTTCTGATATCAGCCAAAATAATATTAATTTCTGTACCTCCAGTCTGAGGTAAGACTGTTTTATCATCCACTCAGAATTGACTACATAAAACATTTGGGCCACCTTAGGGGAAAGCCAATTAACTTATCTGTATGTTTTTGCAGAGGCGTAGCTAGGGTTTCCAGCGCCCGCCGCCTGAGAACAAAGCTAGTTTTTGCGCCCCCCTCTGGACAAAATGGGTGTGGCCACACATCAGAATGTGGTAGTAGTCATGGTGGATTCAAAAGTTATTTAGATAGCCACATGTGCCCCCTTACCCCATTCAGATAGCTAGATGTGCCCCCCTTATAGCCAAATGTGCACCCTTCACCCTGTTTAGATAGCCAGATGCGCCTGCCTTATTCTGCTGCTGTTAACGCTTCTGCAAAGGGAGGGAGAGAAACAGGGACACTATAGGCAGCCAGCGAGCCGCCTTTCATGCACGTGGGATGCAACGGCCATGCTGATCGCCCTCACAGTGATGCGCCCAGGGACATCTGTCCACTTTGCCCACCCATAGTTATGCCACTGTGTTTTTGGGATATGGGAGGAAACCAGAGAGTCAGGAGGAAACCCCCGCAGACACAGGAAGAACATACAGACTCCAGGGGGATAGTGCCCTGGCTGGGATTGGAACAGGAGGACCCAGATTGCTGGATTGTTGTATTATTATTTAGACTGCTGGGCTGTGTATGGTCAGGTCCTATATAAACCACCGTTGGAGTCATTGACTTACCAGAGACGCAGTTGTTTCCCTCCAGTTTCATGCTTGCATTGCAGACACATCGGTACCATCCATATGTGTTCTCACACAGCGCGGTGCTGCTGCAGTTATGCTCCAATGTGACACACTCGTCAACATCTGAAAGTACAGGTGAGAATAAACATGACAACTCTGTAACAGAATATCATATACAAGGTGCAACAAAGTATTAGATCTTTTGTTTTGTTTTAAAGAGGCAGTGGGATAGGGATCACCATGGCAGCCATAGCGGCTGCTATGCGCCCCGTAGCCCTGGTGATATCAAGCTCCATTAAGGCCTCCTGAATTGCAGAGTATCAGCAGCGGAGAGCTGGTGGAAGTTACACACCACTCTGGGCTCTACCAATGATCTGCTTTCCTCCTGGTATCAGAGTCTCTATGATAAGAGTGCCCTCTCTCATCCCTAGGGGGCGTTGCAATCATAGAGACTCTAGGAGGAACAGGGCCGGGCCGAGGCATAGGCTGGAGAGGCTCCAGCCTCAGGGCGCAGTGTAAGAGGGGGCGCAGAATTCATTCAGCTGTCATTCCTAATTGTATTTGAAGCAGAAAGAAATAAGAAAAGGGGATACATGGCAGTGACTGCAAGCCAGATAACTAGATATTAAGGTGTTGGGGAGGTTGTGGGCCCTGTGGCGCCTCTTAGTCTAACAGCAATCAGTGTGTGACGGCTGGGGTGAGAGGGATGGGGGAGGGGCCTCTTAGTGTAATAGCAATCAGTGTGTGACGGCTGGGGTGGGAGGGATGGAGGGGCGCACTTTGGTGTCTCAGCCTTGGGTGCTGGAGGACCTTGTCCTGGCTCTGAGGAGGAAAGTAGATCATTGGTTATAACGTGCTCACCTATACTGGGGGGTATCTTTTACTCCCTACACTGGGGAGGCTACCTGGTGAACAAAGGTACCTTATAAAAAATTTTTGGGAGTTACTATGGGATCCTATGACTTCTTGCTATGCTACTGTAAAGCGGGTATCTAGACTAATGCTAAGGTTTACATTGCCTTTGTGTTCCCTATCCCCACCAGTCCTTACCCTATTACACACACTATCCAAAAGCAAAACAATGTGAGGTATAAAAATGTCATGTATGTATGCTATTTTACATAACAGAATTTTTTGTCCAGAGTTATACCTGGAATGGAAATACAACAAAGGCTCAGTGCACACCAAACACCTCTAGCGGATCTGCAAAACGCTAGAGGTTTTTGAAGCAGATTTCAGAGCGATTCTAGGCATGTTTAGAGAGGTTTCCTAATGCCTAGCGGTTTTTGGAGCGTTTTTGTGTAGCAGATTTCATATATTGTTACAGTAAAGTTGTTACTGAACAGCTTCTGTAACAAAAACGCCTGGAAAACCGCTCCAATGTAGCGTTTTTCAGAGCGGTTTTCCACTTTCCTATACTTTCACATTGAGGCAGAAACACCTCAGAAATCTAAAAAAAATGCTGCAGCCCCCGAGTTTGCGTTTGTGGAAAAAACGAACCTCTCTGGTGTGCACCAGCTCATTGAAATACATTACCCAAGCGGTTTTCAAACAGCTAGTGTTTTTAAAAACGTTCCAGAACCGCTCTGGTGTGCACCAGCCCTAAGAGTGTCAGGAGGAAGACCTCCAGAGTCAAGAGGAAATTCCTCACTTGGGACTTTTTAAGCCTTACTGACCAACAGGGAAGCTCAGGAGCTTATCTCACTTTACTCACAGTTCTAGCTACACCTGCATCAATCTCTGCAACAGCTGAAATTGTAAAATCCCCGTCAAATAAAATATCGATTCAATAAAATTGACAATAACACGCCAGACAAGCACACCCCAGAAACAGACAGCAAATGACAGTGCAGCTGGCCAGCAGGTGGACATACCGCATCCATGATTCTGATTGGTGTGCACTGGCCATACTAGAGGCTTGTCTCAACCTGATGATGCAGCCGCTCACAATATTTATACACGGCCGCACCACAAGGTCCAGCCAGTCTAGTGCAGGCAGCTCAACCATGGGAGGACAGAAGCTCTGCACTAGTGCAGCTGAATGGTGTCAGTCTGTGGATCAGGTACGTCCACCTGGCTCTGGAGCCTGCCGGAAGGCTTAGGGAGGAGGAGGCAGATAATAGGGGCACAGTCAGCAGAGTAAAATTAATATAAAATTGTTAAAATTGCCGGGAGGGAAAGTGGTGGACTTCCCCTCAATAATTAGACACCAAGGTCTGTCATCAAATCAAACGAATTCATTTATTCAATAGTACCCCAAAATCTGCAACATATATATATATATATATATATATATATATATATATATATATATATATTTATGTGTGTATGTATATTTTTTTGTTTTGCCTCAAGTATTTAACACATAAATATTATCCCTATTTTTTCATCCTTTTTATCATCTGTACAAATTTAATTGCCAATTTTTTTTTGGTTCTTTCATTGATATATTATCATCCTGTTTTACATTGTTATGGCTTTTGATCTAGCAAACGTATATATAGTTATTGTCCCTATCTTTTATACTTATTGTTGTTATTATAATTTCATCAACTTTTATTGTCTGTACATATGTTGATACCCCTATGTATACGTCTGGATACTCCACTTAGCTCATGTGCCACCTATGGATTTAGTCCCTACTTTTGTTACATAACCATTATCCTGATTTTTGATGTATGATTATTGCTATATCATCGTTTTGTGATTATTTTTTTTTTTTTTTTTGTATGTTTGTTATTTGCGGCAATCTTATAGCAATACCCTCTGTCCTTTGTTCACAGTGTTTGTTGTCCCCGTTTTATTGCCTGAAGAAGTGGGTCTGTTCCCACGAAACGCGTTGCAGATTTTGGGGTACTATTGAATAAATGTATTCGTTTGATTTGATGACAGACCTTGGTGTCTAATTATTGAGGGGAAGTCTACCACTTTCCCTCCCGGCAATTTTTAACAATTTTATATTAATTTTATTCTGCTGGCGCCTCTGATCACCTACCAGTATACTTGAGTCCACCCCAGGTGGAGGGGTGACCCTACCCCATTTTTTCTGATCTACAGAGAGCGACTTCTTAATCCTGAGTGAGGACAGGTCCAATCTCCTCACCTGCCTATACAGTGGTTGCCTGAGCGGTAACCGATGTTTGTGAGTATAACCATCTCACCTATTCATTTCCCTTCGTATCTCTGACATACTACACCATATTGGGCTCTCGATTTCTCTCTTTTCCACAGTCAGCAGAGGTTTGGCTTTTTGACTTGTGACACAACTGGTTGTGATAGAAATGACAATGTACAGCCTGGGCACACCTGTGCATTTCTGTGCTGATTTCAGCAACATGTCAATGCGACAGACTGATACGTGTTGCTGTAATCAGGGCAGAAGCATGTCTGTGTACTCAGGCCCTTAATCAGAATTACAGTCTAGCATAACAAACCATTAGGAATCTCCCAAAACCTTACTGACCATACAGTTATTACAAAATCAGCAGTGCAACAAAACTGGATAAATGCAGCTATGAGGTGGGGCCGACTCCAAGCCCAAAGGGTAGATAAAACACAAAAGTTACCTTAGCGCAGCATAGCTCCCCACTGTCCCTCTTTTGGAGGGACAGTCCCTCTTTCCTCCTCATTTATCCCTCTTTTTGGACTTTGTCCCTCTTTCTATGTCAATATATATATTTCTCTACTGAAAATGTGTTTGACTCTAAAGTTTATTCCCATCCTTTCAATTGATATATTACTAATTTTAAAATGTTACTATGAAGGAAAATGAACCAGAATAGAAAGGACCAGTGTGGTTTGAATTATAAAACAACATATTTTTCTTATGAATTTTTTATGGTATGCGTGACTAGGGGTGTGATGGGGGCGCATTCAGGGGTGTGGCAGGGGCGTGGCTTAAGTGTCCCTCTTTATCATCTCAAAAAGTTGGGAGGTATGGCACAGAAAAAGGACAATCAGTTATCTCCCAGGCAGATCCTGCCCGTGGAAGATATGGCGGTTCCAGCAATACAGTACCTTATCCTGCTGCATTAAAAGATGACCAGTGTTGAAACCGCACTCTGTAGTGAGCCGGGCTGCCTCACTGCTAAGCGGAGATCCATCGCTGTTCCTGGCTTTGGATGTCGGGATTACATCAAGTTTACAGCAAGTTTTAACACTACAGAGTTAGGTTTGAGCACCGGTCATCTTTTAAAGCAGCAGGATAAGGTACTGTATTGCTGGATCTGCCAAACCATCCACAGGCAGGAACTGCCTGGGAGATAACTGATTGTCTTTTTTCTGCTGAGGTAACTTTTGCGTTTTGACATAATCGTTATGCAACAACTACCTATCTTTGGCCTAAAATAATGTAACTTGTGCAAAAAAACATAATTTCCCACCCATAATTTCCCTGGTCGCAGTCAGCAAGTCTTGCAAGCAAACATGTTGTAGTATCCAGTTTAACATGCCAAAGCACACTGCTACTGCACAATCAGTGTAGCATGCACACAGAAGCTCTCTGCTATATGTCAAGCCTTATCTTCCATATTCAGGCTTCAAAGTACAATGTCCTGATAGTCTGTAAAACCCAGGATCAGTAAATGATAAGGCTCACCTGAGGAAAATAAAAGTAAAGGTGGCCATACACTGGCCCGATTCCCGGCCGTTTCGACAGCAGATTCGATCCTGGGATCGAATCTGCTGCCAATCGTTCGCGGTAAACGCCGCCGACGATCCGATTTCCTCCCGAAATCGGATCGGTCCGTCGATCGCGCCGTGCGGGAAATTACCCTCGATCGCCCGCGGTTAAGTGCGCGTCGCTAGCGGCGGCCGATCCGATGAAAAATACATTACCTGATGCGGGCTCCCGGGCGTCTTCTCTGCATCTTCTCAGCGCTGCACCCGCTCCATCCCGGCGCTTCCTGGGTCACTGCAGTGACCCAGGAAGTTCAAATAGAGGGCGCTCTATTTGAACTTCCTGGTCACGGAGTGACACAGGAAGCGCCGGGATGGAGCGGGTGCAGCGCTGAGAAGATGCAGAGAAGACGCCCGGGAGCCCGCATCAGGTAATGTATACGGGGGGGGGGGGGGACAGGCGGCAGGAGCAGCTGAACAGATTGTGATCGGTTTCAGGCTGAAATCGATTCACAATCTGTTTGCAGTAAAGGCAGCCATACGATCCCTATCTGATCAGATTCGATCAGATAGGGATCTGTCAGCTGGTCGATCTGATGGCACATCGACCAGTGTATGGCTGCCTTAAAGTTATTAACCCTTATTTTGTTTAAACAAGGGTTTGCTCTGACAGATTAGCTGCACATTTGTCAGTTCTAAGAACAGAGGGGAAATGTTGACTGTAACTCCTCCTATCATAATAATAATAATAGTTAATAAATGAATAAATATATATACAACATACCTTCCACAGAAGAAGTATTGATCTGGTAGTAGCTGCGGATCCGTTCCAGGTAATCCTTCACAAACCAGTGCGGAGTGTCGCTGGAAACATTAATTCTGTATTCGAATGAAACGCCTCTGAGGGAATTCTTGAAAGACACGCTGTAGAACTTGTTCTGGAATCCCAGTGAGAGGATACTTTCTAGCTGTGGATAGATCAGTAATGAGGGAAACACACTGTTACCTCTACGGATGACACACAGTATTTGTTCAAAGCATCCTGTGGGAGGCAGAGCCGGATAATCTACAAGGCAACTTAGGCAGGTGCCTAGGGTCTGGTGGGGGAAGCCAAGAGGCCAGCAGGGGGACCATAAATCTGGTATATCGTCTAGGCTTCCACTTCACGTTAATCCTTTTCTCAGAGCTGGGTCTAGACTTTTCGCTGCCTGAGGCAAACTTGTGAGGATGAGTTGCTGAGCGTTCTATGCACAGAGAAACTGTTTGGCAGTTGTAAAAAGCTGTTATGTCCCACAATGCAATGAGGTTCACAGACAGGACCATGGTCATGACATCACACTGTGGGAGGGGTTTCACCACAATATCAGCCATACAGACCTCCCTGATGATCTATTCGAGAAAACGTAAAGATTTACGGTGGGAAAGGGGGTATCAGCTACTGACTGAGAAGTTCAAATCATGGGTTAGTTTCTTTTTAATGATTGCCAATTCTATGTATGTTAGCCCGTTACCTGTGATAGCCAGTACTGTTGTTAATTATCAGCAAGTAGAGAGCCTCAACAAAGACTATAGTCAACAACAGCCCAATTTGTTTTCTGTTTTTAGCAAATAGTCTGTTCACTATTTCCAACCCACAGCTACATTTAAGTGAACAGTGAATCCAAAATGTGGTAATCTATTAGCTGTTTGCCAGTATCTAAGGGCTGATTCACACGGACACCTGCTGAGCTTTTGCTTTTTCAGATGCTGGCGTTTAAACGCTAGTTATTGAATGCTTTTGGGAAGCCTTCAAGGCTGGTGGTCAGAGTCCCTACACTGGTTTGCCGGTATTTAACGTCTCTGAAAGCAGCAGCGGAGTGTGGAGCTGTATCTCCTGATCAGTGAGCTCAATAGTCACAACTCACTATGCTCATCTCCTGTCTTTAATAATGATTCTGAGCTGTTTTTAACTGTTCTCACCGTGGTAATAAAGCATTTAGTATTCACTAAGCAATTTACCACAGACAATTCTTAAAATAAGGATTCTGTCCTTAAAGAGGAACTCCAGTGAAAATAATGTAATAAAAAAAGTGCTTCATTTTTACAATAATTATGTATAAATGATTTAGGCAGTGTTTTCTCATTGTAAAATCTTTCCTCTCCCAGATTCACATTCTGACATTTATTACATGGTGACATTGTTACTGTGGGCAGGTTATTTAGCTGTTTCTAGCTGTTAGACAGCTGTAAACAGCCATTTCCTGTCTGTGAACATTGTTACATTGTGGCAGTTTGCCCAGAGTACCGCGGTATTCAGAGCCTCTTGTAGGAGGGGTTTCAGCACAAAATTAGTCACACAGCGCCCCCTGATGGTCTGTTTGCGAAAATCATTCTATTTCTCATGTAAAAGGGGGTATCAGCTACTGATTGGGATAAAGTTCAATTCTTGGTTGGAGTTTCTCTTTAAGTTTAAGGAGCGATGTCTAAAGTTAAGGTTTCAATCCTTAAGATAACGACAGAATTCTAAACTTCAAAACAGGATGTTAATTCACAGAGAGGAATATAAGCGTTAACAACTTTAAAGTGTGTGAGGAGTTATCACTGGGCCAGAGCTGTCATTAAATGGAGTGTTGCTACAGACTGCAATGTAAAATGAAAAATTCTGAGCTATTTGCTTTATTTGTATAGAACGAAATATACACAGCAGGAACACAGAGAGTGAGGAAGAGAGAGACATCAAGCTGTGTATACACACACACACAGCCACAGACTCAAACATACAGGCACTTTCTCCCATTCCTTCCCTGGCTGCCATACACAACCTGCAGGCTAGCTGTAATCATGCTGCCAGAGGAGACAACAGGAGGGGCGGAGCTACATCCTGCCTTTGTGTGCTCCTCCCCTCCCTATCTACTGCATGTAAGAATAACTACAGATTTGATAACTTAAAGGATACTAGAGCCCAAAAACTTTGGCCGGCACCTACACAGTACGTCCCGACCTGGCTGACTGGGAGACGATCCTGAGGGGCTTTTAGGTGAGCTACGGGGGCAGATAGGAGAACGGGAGCAGTAGGCATAAGGACAGGTAGTAGTATATGCCTGCTCCCCCCGTTTCTCCAAAGTTTTTGGGCTCTAGCATCCTTTAAGGACTGGAGTGATAAGACAACACTCTCACTGTGAGAACGCATCACAGCATGTTAATAAGGCAAGTTTCTCTAGTGAATTAACACTTAAAATACAGATCCATGTGTGGTGATAAGTTTTCTCTTGCCTTATTATCACCAGCATGATCTTAGTGAATTGTGATCATAGTTTTCACTACTCAGAACTGCCCAGGGCCGTGCCGAGGCATAGGCTGGAGAGGCTCCAGCCTCAGGGCGCAGTGTAGGAGGGGGCGCAGAATTCGTCCAGCTGTCATTCCTAATTGTGTTTGAAGCAGAAAGAAATAATAAAAGGGGATACATGGCAGTGACTGCAAGCCAGATAACTAGATATTAAGGTGTTGGGGAGGTTGTGGGCCCTGTGGCGCCTCTTAGTCTAATAGCAATCAGTGTGTGATGCTGGGGAGGCAGGGATGGAGGGGCGCACTTTGCTGTCTCAGCCTTGGGTGCTGGAGGACTTTGTCCCGGCTCTGGAACTGCCTGTTCACTTTTCAATCAGCAATTTAAATTGTCAGGTTGTATTGTGTTCAGCCAACCCCTGGTCATCTAATCCTTTTCATAACAAGAGATGCAAAGACAGGAAATGATAGTTCATTATACGTACAGTTTGTTCGTACTGTTTGACGTATTTTTGGTAGGTGGCGGGGTTTAGCTTGGAGACGTCTTCTGTGTAACTCCAGGTCATCCAGGTCAGAGTGCAATTAAAAATATTCCAACCTATAAATAGGAAAGGCATGAACAGGATAAATAAATCCATGGAAAAGAAGCAGAAGACTAGAGAAATGTCCAGCCCTCCCGATGGAAAGAGATTGAAGGCAATACAGACAATGGTGATCCTTGTGCTGCAGACAACCAGAGATAAACCAAACATACTACACATTGCTACAGCAGTTTAAAGGGAACCTGGAGTGACAGAGATATGGAGGCTGCCATATTTATTTCCTTTTAAGCAATACCAGTTGCCTGGCAGTCCTGCTGATCCACTGCCTCTAATACTATTATCCACAGCCCCTGGCCCTGAACAAGCATGCAGCAGGTCAGGTGCTCTGACTGAAGTGTGACTGGATTACCTGCATGCTTGTCTCATGTGTGTGAGTCAGACACTACTGCAGCCAAAGAGATCAACAGGGCTGCCAGGCAACTGGTATTGTTTAAAAGGAACAATTTATGGCAGCCTCTATATACCTCTCACTTCAGGTTCCCAACATATGCAGAAAGTGTGTTATCTTATGTGTGAATGTGTCCTACTGTGTTACATGCACTTTATAAATATTAATCTAATTTGGTGTCAGAACTACCAGCTAATCTAAAAGAAATGTCATTTAATCCAAGAATGTTTTCAAAGAAAAGAACAAGTTAGAAGCAAAGTCCAACAAAGAAAGCAATTGCCCTTTATCAAAGTCAGAGTAGCTATTATAATTAACATCCTACCTTTTTAAAATGACACAGGGTTTATTCTTATTATATGATTTCAGAACAGTTAATTAACTGTTGATATCACTATCTGGTTCTTAAAAAAATACCTCACTGACTTTTTTCCAACTCAATAACAGATTCGCTGTGCTTCTTATTTGATGTGGCAGTTTATAGGTCACATGACCTGCACATGACTTGGGGGCCGGGTATTGGTAAGTAGTGGGGAGGAGGAGACCCCTCCCAGGTAAATATTACATTTCTCTACTGCGCTATTCTGCAGCATGGGGAGGGTTTGCTGGGGCTGGGACTGGGGCAACTTTATAGGCCAGACTTGCTATGGGGAGGGTGCTTCACCACTGGCCACACTTCCTGAGAAAAATGGAAGGGGGGGGGGGGAGGGAGAGAGTGCTGACCACACTTGCTAACTTTACTATGGGAGGGGAGAAGGGTCATATACTGGCCTTCTATGGAGGATGAGGGGAGAGGGTTGGGGGGAAGGGGGGGGGGGGGGGGGGGTTGGGGAGAGTTCGGTCGTTTTATAAAGGTCACACTTGGGGAGTGGGGCTGGTTGGATTCTAGGAAGGAGGTCCAGTGAGATATTTAATGGGGGTGTTGGTTTCTTGCACTGGTCCTGATTTTTCATCTAAATTTATTAGTAGACACTGAACCTTACCTGACCATCATCGTGATTAAATCAGCTATGGAATTCACGTATACAAGACTTCTCACGTGCCTCACCCTCCTGTGGAATGCCCTTTCACAGCACATCCATCACTCTCCAACCTTTAATATCTTTAAACGCTCCCTCAAAACTCACTTTTTACGACAAGCACACGCTCTAACTTAGGCCATTCCCCTTCAACCTCTTAAGTTGTACTCCTTACTAGATAACCTAAACACGCACTGCCTGTATGTATACCGCTGACCTCCCCACCTCTTGTTCCCCCCATTCCTGTAGATTGTAAGCTCACAAGGGCAGAGCTCTCTCACCCTTTTATGTCTTGGGATTTGTTATTAATTCCATAGCTTGCTCTCTGTTAAACATTTTATTCATCATGTTACATCTGTCAGTGTGATCACCAGTTCTGTATTTTGTACCGGTGTCCATATTTGATGTTTATCATTGTATCATTATGTATCCCTTGTTGTCTTCCGACTTTGTACAGCGCCACAGAATATGTTGGCGCTTTGTAAATCAATAATAATAATAATAATAATAATAATATTTATAATAATAAAATGCACAAGATGCTCATTCTTACCTGGAGGATTTGTTGAGTCACCTAAAATCAGAGGAAATAAATGTTAGCTAAACACATAAGAAATAATAATAATAATATTAATAATAATAATAATAAGTACAGGAAGGAGTAAGGATATCTGTGAACAAACACAGAGGATAATTAATGTGAGAAGCCCAACTCTAAGCACAAGTGTCTTCCTAGTCCTGTGCAGAGGAAAACATAACAGATATACACAGGGCCATTTCTGGGCACACACCTTCCAGGCAGAGGCTTGGGGCGCCCTCCAGTGTACAGAGTGAGATATTGCACCCTACCCTCTATTTGCAATTTAGTTTCAGGCAATACATAGTACATTCCAGCTTCCAAAATGACCCTGAGGCAGTTTTCCAGTAACCCCTGGAGTGTAAGCCTGGAAGGTATGGAAGGACCTTTTGCCTCTGATTTCCTCCTGAGCGTTCTGGACGAGCTGAGCTCGTCCAGAGACGCCGGAGGGTGCCGCTCAGGCCCTGCTGGGCCGATTGCAATGAAATAAAAAGGAGCACACGCAGCCGGCACTTTGCCAGTCGCGTGTGCTACCTGATTGCCGCCGCAGCGCGGCGATCCGCCGCGTTCAGCGGCGAAAGAGGGTCCCCCCAGCCGCCCGAGCCCAGCGCAGCCGGACCAAACAGTTCCGGCCAGCGCTAAGGGCTGGATCGGAGGCGGCTGACGTCAGGACGTCGGCTGACGTCCATGACGTCACTCCGCTCGTCGCCATCGCCCTTCTTGTTACTTCTGATCGCCGGAGGCGATCAGAAGTGCGGATTAGGAGCGCCCTCTAGTGGGCTTTCATGCAGCCAACTTTCAGTTGGCTGCATGAAATAGTTTTTTTTTTATTAAAAAAAAAACCGTCCGATCGCCAGCCTGGCGATCTTAATAGAACGCCAGGCAGGTTACCCGAAGTGACATGTGACATGATGAGATAGACATGTGTATGTACTGTGCCTAGCACATTAATAACTATGCTGTGTTCCTTTTTTTCTTTCTCTGAAAGAGTTAAATATCAGGTATGTAAGTGGCTGACTCAGTCCTGACTCAGACAGGAAGTGACTACAGTGTGACCCTCACTGATAAGAAATTCCAACTATAAAACACTTTCCTAGCAGAAAATGGCTTCTGAGAGCAGAAGAGAGATAAAAAGGTTAAATAGTTCATAGATTTTAGCTCTGGCATACTTCAATGAATCTGTCATTGAGCAAAAACAATAAAACAGTTAAAACTTAAAAAGTAGATTTAAACATAAAATAAAACCGTGGAATATCTTAAAAAGTCATTTTTAGGAGAAGGAAGATAGATACAATCGTTTATTTTGTTCGTTTATTTTCGCTTTGGGTGTCCTATAAAGAGGAACTATCAAAGAAACTGTCCTTCTGTCAGACCCACACACCTATAGAGCTTTTAGCCAGCAACACTAGAAAACTTTTCAGACTTTTGCTGCCTCTAATTTGACTTTCAGCGCAGAGAGTGGATTAAGGTGTGATCAGTGTACAGTGAATGGGGTTATTTAAACCTTATCCAAGGCAGTTCATTTTCATAAAGCGGTTAGTGATGGAGGTTTAAACACCATATCGGATGATCAATGGAACATAAAACTGTTTAAAAGCAAAGAAGGATAGCTAGGATCAACAGAATCATTCTTCCTCTGATGTCATCCTGATTCCTGGAGTCTCTGTATAGTGCTTTCAAGAGGTGAAAATCAACTGATGAGATAAACAGTTGTACTGACAGATAGGAGACCAATGCAGTCCTCTCACTTCTTCCTTGTGATGTCAATTCTGTCACACCCGGCATACTAAAGGTGCGTACACACGCACTATGGCCGCCAGCGACGGGACTGTCAGACCCTCCCGTTGGGCGGACTTTCAGGCGGCAGTAGTGCTTGTGTACGCGCTGTCGGCGGACTGAGAAGGCTGTTTCTGAGCGATCCACTCAGCAGATCGTTCAGAAACAGCCTTATCAGTCTGCCGACAGCGCGTACACAATCACTACTGTCGCCTGAAAGTCCGCTCAGCGGGAGGGTCTGACGGTACTGTCGCTGGCGGCCATAGTGCGTGTGTACGCACCTTAAATCTCACTTAGATATTGTGATAAATTCTTCCTGGCAATGTAAATTCTGGCACACCCAGCATCCTAAATCTCACTTACTTATGGTAGCCATTTGCCATTAACGATTTGCCATCAGATTCGAACAACAGATAGATCCCTCTCTGATCAAATCTGATCAGAGAGGGATTGTATGGCTGCCTTTACTGCAAACAGATTGTGAATCGATTTCAGCATGAAACCGATCACAATGTGTGGAGCTGCCGCCACCACCTGCCCGCCAGCTATACATTACCTGATCTGGCCGGCGCGACTCCCCCTGGTCTCCGCTGTCTTCTTCTCCGCTCCGGGCTCCAGGGCTCCAGCTTCACTGAACTTCCTGTCTAGGGGAAGTTTAAACAGTAGAGGGCGCTCTACTGTTTAAACTTCCTGCCGGGACAGGAAGTTCAGTGAAGCTGGAGCCCTGGAGCCCGGAGCGGAGAAGAAGACAGCGGAGACCGGGGGGAGTCGCGCCGGCCAGATCAGGTAATGTATAGCTGCTGTATTGCGTCGGGCATTCGAACGCCGTTATCGATGCACTCGAACCGCCGGCGATGTAGAAAAATGTTCCGCATGGACATATCGATGGGAATCGACGGGAACGATTAATTTCGGACAGGAATCGATCGTTCTGTCAGCGTTTGCGCAACGATTTCACAGCAGATTCGATCACAGTGATCGAATCTGCTGTATATCGGCGGGAAAATCGTTAGGTGTATGGGCCCATGAAGACATTATGATAACTTTGCGCTTACCACACTGGGACTCATCCACACTTTTGTAGCGGCAAGAACACTTAAAAGAGCCGGGACTGTTGATACATTCATATTTAGCATTTGGACATGCCGACAGACTTTGGCATTCATTAATATCTAAAAGAAAAAGAATAAAGAATAGATGAAAGCAAAATTTGTTTGCAACTAGATACAGTCTGCAATTTACTCACAAAACTTTATTTAAACTTAACATGTCATTCCAGTTAGCTCAAATTCTACACAAAACACGTTTTCCCTGATTTTGGGCAGAGTGGAGAAGGGTGTCTGTATTCTTATTTTGGAAGAATTCCCCTTACTGCCTGAGGGATGTTATAGGATTCAAAGACATAACAATAAAAAATGTGCCGGTGATAACTTTAATGACTATCTGTACAAGATTTCCTTGTAAGCTTTTGAAACTTTAACACAAGAAGAATGAAGCAGAGAAAAAAAAACCCAATAAACAAGCAGAACTTATCGCAACAAAAATCGTAATTGCATATAAAATCGCATCAAAATTGGAAATCACATGTAGTGTAAAAGAACCGTAACACCAGAACACATACAACTGGATGTTAGATGACATCACATCTCTGACAGTTGTCACCAGAACAGGTGTCTCCCTGGAGAGTGATGGTCTCAGTTCCGGTTTCAGTGGCAAACATCATATTTTGAGATTTGAGAGTTGTGTGTTTCTATCTCATTAACCAATTAACACCAACGTAAATGGTAATTCTTCAGTCAGTTCCAGCTCCCCGACATCCCTGGTAATTGTAACGGACACATGTGTATGGGGGGCACAATTTGAAGTCAAGTCTCTTGTCAATTGACATGAAACTCTGTGACTTGCAGTTGTGCCCCCCGTTCTGAAAAACTCTTCTCTTTTGAAATCCAGCTGAGGGCCGGTTCACACTGGGACGTAAACACAGCGGATGGGGAAATGGTGCAGTAAGTACACCTGTTTGGGATGCGCGGCGTCTGTGACACGTCATTCCAGGGCCGGGCCGAGGCAGAGGCGAGAGAGGCTCCAGTCTCAGGGTGCAGTGTAGGAGGGGGCGCCGGGCCGAGGCAAGAGAGGCTCCAGCCTCAGGGCGCAGTGTAGGAGGGGCGCACAACTCACTCAGCTATCATTCCTCTATTGTGTTTGAAGCAGAGAGAAATAAGAAGAGGGGATACATGGCAGTGACTGCAAGCCAGATAACTAGAGATTAAGGTGTTGGTGGCCCTGGGGCGCCTCTCAGTCTAATAGCAATCAGTGTGGGACGGCTGGGGTGGGAGGGATGGAGGGGTACACTCTGGTGTCTCAGCCTTGGGTGCTGGAGGACCTTGTACCCGGCTATGCGCCATTCCCATTGCTGCCATTTCCATCCACTGCATTCACGTCACCGCCCATCCGCCGTACCACTGGCCGTACCGCCCGCCTTCCTGAAACTGATCAGAGACCACAAGAAGCGTGTGGCTCCCTGCTGGATTGTAAACAATCACTGTGAATTCTCCCTAGCAACAGGGAGGATTGTTTACCATAAACCAATGAGAATGCCCCTGTTACAGCAGGATTCCCATTGGTTCATTGCAAACCACTTGCTTCTGCTGGGCTCTGATCCTGGCGGTGTACTTAACGGCGCCAGGGGTACAGAATTTTCCGCAGGACAGGTGTGTCAAGAATCCTAGTGGGCCTAACCCTAACGCCTAATACACACGATGCAATTTCCAGCCTGATTCACGGGAATTGGGCGATTATTTCTGACATGTCTGATCGGCTCCCAATCATTAAACTGATCGATTTTGCAGACTTATAATTGAAAAATCAATCGCTTTATCAATCGGGAGCACTTTGGACATGTACACACGATACAACTTCCCGTCCAATCATCCGTCATCAATCGGGCAGGAAATGGCATTGTCTGTACCCAGCATACCCCCCCCCCCCTTCCTTCCTAACCTTATAATGTTCAAAACGATCCTTTTTTCAAAACGACAATTTTCAAAGATGAATAATTTGCAAATGCAAAACATTAAAAATGACAAAATTTAATGTTCCAATTTTCTAAATGATAAAAAAATTCAAAAACTACGTCATTTTCAGAACGATAATTATCGAACGCCCAAATTTCTGCTTTGGGTGCCTAATAGCCAATACTTGCAGTAGCACCTATCATCCATTAACCCCTGGGTGCCCACATTTTCTGTTTGGAGGGGGGAGGAGGGGGGAGGGGGACAGGGGGAGGATAAAAAATGATCTCCTAGGAGAAAACTCAGGAGGAAAGTGATGTGAATGTGGCCTTTAGGCTTTAGGAGTTACGCGGGAGTATTACCTGAGCAGTTCTTGCCGTCTCCTGAGAATCCCGTCTTGCAGCGGCAGGTGTATCCGCTATTGGAAGAGATGCAGTTGGCCTTTTCATCGCAGGGAAATGGATAAGGTGGCAAACACAGGTCTGGAGATACAGCAAACACAGAGGGGAATTAGCTATACCTAGTGCAAATACAGCCCACCTCTAAGCACAAGTGTCTTCCTAGTGCTGTGTCTATGAGCAGGACTTTTTCCGGGCACAGGTCTTCCAGGCAAAGACCTGGGATGCCCTCTAGTGTACATATTGATACTGCACCCCACCTCTGTATGAAAGCCTGTGCCATGCATTTTGCAGTAGGCAATATAATATACTAGTGACCTTATATGATGTGGGAGGTATATGGAGGCTGACATATTTATTTCCTTTTAAACAATACCAGTTGCCTGGCTGTCCTGCTGCTCCTCTGCCTCTAATACTTTTAGCCACAGCCCCTGAACAAGTATTCAGCAGATCAGGTGTTTCTGACCGAAATCTGACAAGATTAGCTGCCATCTTTTTCAGGTGTGTGATTTAGACCCAACTGATGCTGGAAAGATCAACAGGATGCCAGGCAATCTGTATTGTTTAAAAGGAAATAAACATGGCAGCCTTCCCTCTCACCTCAGGTTCCCTTTAACTCCTTTAGCTCAATTACTTTAGGCCAAATGACCAAATGTATTTAAAGGGGAACTGAAGAGAGAGGTATATGGAGGCTGCCATGTTTATTTCCTTTTAAACAATACCAGTTGCCTGGCTGCCCTGCTGATCCGCTGCCTCTAATACTATTAGCCATAGCCCCTCAAAAAGCATGCAGCAGATCAGGTGTTTCTGACATTACTGTCAGATCTGACAAGACTAGCTGCATGCTTATTTCTGGTGTTATTCAGACACTACTGCAGCTAAATAGACCAGCAGGGCTGCCAGGCAACTGGTATTGATTAAAAGGAAATAAATATGGCAGCCTCCGTATACCTCTTACTTCAGTTCCCCTTTAAGTTAAGCAGAGCAGTTGCTGTCTCTTTACTGCCGCTGTAAATGAATCTCTACTATTGCATAAGACAACTAATTCAACTTAATGGTGGGTTTTTTCCCCCCACACAACAGAAAACAGAATTAGCTGGAGCTAAACTAGGAGCTTCCAAATCTGATTATCTGCAAGCCAAGTCTCTGTTAATACTGTTTGTTGATTAACTTAAAAATAGGATTAAAGCGGACCTGAACCCAAAACCTTCTCTCTGCTCTAAAAGATAAGCAACAGCATAATAACTTAAAAAAAAAACATTTCTTTGTTACAGCTGATACAAATCCTGCAATAAATCTGCAGTGTGCCTACTTCCTGCTTTCATGAAAGCAGACATAGGGTTAACATCCTGTGTTTACAAACAAGTGATGCTCAAATCCGATCTGGGAGATACCTGGATAGTTGCTATCCGGATATCTCCCAGTAAAGCTGTGTGGGGAGGGGGGGGGGGGTCAATCTTACCTGTATGACGTCTTCTTCATTCGTCCCTCAGCTCCTCCCACGATGTGGTCCACACGGCGGTCACGTGACTACAAACACTTCCTCCTTTCGGGTTGAAGGAGGAAGTGTTTGTGGTCACGTGATGCGCGTGGAACGCATCGTGGGAGGCGCCAGGGATGGACGAAGAAGACGTCAGACAGGTAAGATTGACCCCCACCCCCCCCCCCCCCCTCCCCGCACAGGTTTACTGGGAGATATCCGGATAGCAACTATCCAGGTATCTCCCGGATCGGATTTGAGCATCCCTATTACAAACTAGCTGCTCTGCCGTCGCAGAGGAGATTCTTAAACTGACACAGCTGAGGGATCAAATTACAGTTGTGATTATAAACAGATGAGGGGGAATTAGACAGGATAAAGTCTCTAAATACACACGGTGCATTTATCTATGTTTTCCTTCTGTACTGTGCAAAAGTTCAGGTCCACTTTAATGTTTCCAGACAGGGCCGGTTCTCTCATGAAGCAAGGGGAAACACTTGCATCAGGCAGCAGAGATTACAGGGGCGGCATGTTTGTACTGTGTTTACACTAACAGCATGCAGTCAGAGTAGGAGGAGAAGTGAGAGGAGAGTGAGGTGAAGAGGTCATCATTGGGGAAAAGCAGCTTGCTGTGCTGTGTGAGGAGTCTGACAGTTAGTGAGGAGGGGAGAGGCAGGAGAGCAGCACTGGGGAAAAGCAGCTTGCTGTGCTGTGAGAGGAGTCTGACAGTGAGTGAGGAGGGGGAGGCAGGAGAGCATCATTGGGGAAAAGAAGCTTGTTGTGCTGTGTGAGGAGTCTGACAGTGAGTGAGGAGGGGGGAGGCAGGGGAGCATCATTGGGGAAAAGCAGCTTGTTGTGCTGTGTGAGGAGTCTGACAGTGAGTGAGGTGGGGGGAGGTAGGAGAGCATAATTGGGGAAAAGCAGCTTGTTGTGCTGTGTGAGGAGTCTCACAGTGAGTGAGGAGGGGGAGATAGGACAGCATCATTGGGGAAAAGCAGCTTGTTGTGCTGTGTGAGGAGTCTGACAGTGAGTGAGAAGGGGGAGGCTGGAGAGCATCACTGGGGAAAAGCAGCTTGTTGTGCTGTCTGAGGAATCTGACAGTAAGTGAGGAGGGGGGAGGCAGGAGAGCATCATTGGGGAAAAGCAGCTTGTTGTGCTGTGTGAGGAGTCTGACAGTGAGTGAGGAGGGGGAAGGCAAGGGAGCATCATTGGGGAAAAGCAGCTTGTTGTGCTGTGTGAGGAGTCTGACAGTGAGTGAGGAGGGGGGAGGCAGGAGAGCATCATTGGGGAAAAGCAGCTTGTTGTGCTGTGTGAGGAGTCTGACAGTGAGTGAGGAGGGGGGAGGCAGGAGAGCATCATTGGGGAAAAGCAGCTTGTTGTGCTGTGTGAGGAGTCAGTGAGTGAGGAGGGGGAGATAGGACAGCATCATTGGGGAAAAGCAGCTTGTTGTGCTGTGTGAGGAGTCTGACAGTGAGTGAGCAGGGGGGAGGCAGGAGAGCATTATTGAGGAAAAGCAGCTTGTTGTGCTGTGTGAGGAGTCTGACAGTGAGTGAGGAGGGGGAGGCAGGAGAGCAGCATTGGGGAAAAGCAGCTTGTTGTGCAGGGTGAGGAGTCTGACAGTGAGTGAGCAGGGGGGAGGCAGGAGAGCATCATTGGGGAAAAGCAGCTTGTTGTGCTGTGTAAGGAGTCTGACAGTGAGTGAGAAGGGGGAGGCTGGAGAGCAGCACTGGGGAAAAGCAGCTTGTTGTGCTGTCTGAGGAATCTGACAGTGAGTGAGGAGGGGGGAGGCAGGAGAGCATCATTGGGGAAAAGCAGCTTGTTGTGCTGTGTGAGGAGTCAGTGAGTGAGGAGGGGGGAGGCAGGAGAGCATCATTGGGGAAAAGCAGCTTGTTGTGCTGTCTGAGGAGTCTGACAGTGAGTGAGGAAGGGGAGGCAGGAGAGCATCATTGGGGAAAAGCAGCTTGTTGTGCTGTGTGAGGAGTCTGACAGTGAGTGAGGAAGGGGAGGCAGGAGAGCATCATTGGGGAAAAGCAGCTTGTTGTGCTGTCTGAGGAGTCTGACAGTGAGTGAGGAGCCGGAAGCAGGAGTGCAGCAGTGTTTCATGTGACTTGCACAGCAGAAGGGAGGAGGTGGCACTGCTGTCCTGACTGAGGAGGAATGGAGTGGCTGAGGGCGAGCAGTTTGTTTGTCACAGACTCACAGCTAGCCAGTGCTATTGTGTAGAGCTGCAGCATGTCATGTGAGAACATCAAATTGTTGTGTGCTGTGCGATCATTCCAAATCAGGGAGAGGAGGGGGGGGGGGGGGGAGCATCCTCAAAAGTTTGCCTCAGGCAGTAAAAAGCCTAGAACCGGCCCTGTTTCCAGAGGTAATTCTACATATTTTTTTCCAATATACTCATGTGAACAATTTAAAGTTTGTAATTTGCACTCCCTACCGATTATTGTGCTGCCATCTTGGAAATTTGTAAAAAAAATAAAAATTCTTACCATTTAAGAAGCACTTTTCTCCGTCTCTGCCGTTGGCAACGGTCCCAAACGGACACCGGTCACACAGGTACTGAGTACCGTACTTCTGGTTTACGCAGGAGACTTCGGGGAAGCACGGTTCCCCGCGGCACGGCGAGGACTGGTTCGTGCAAAATGCCCCCGAGAACCCGTTCGGACAGATACAGCCCACAACCTGGACAAATAGGAACATCCACATTAGCCTTAGCTAAAATATAGAATGAAACTGCATATTAACTGACATTGGGCTCGATTCACAAAGCGGTGATAACCCAGTTAAAGACTTAAGGCGTGATAACCATTTTATCTTGCCTAAACTCAGTTTAGGCGTGATAAGTTTAGGCATGATAAGTTTAGATAAGTTTAGATTGCACGCAAAGTCCCGCACGCAAAGCAGCGCCATTCAACTCTATGCGAAGTGCACCAGACTTTGCTAGCGCAAAACTTTTGATCAGCTGTGTGCACTGTGGTGCTAACTCAGTTGGTGCTTAAACTTATCACGCCTAAACTTATCATGCATAAACTTATCACGCCTAAACTTATCACACCTAAACTTATCACACCTAAACTTATCATGCCTAAACTGAGTTTAGGCGTGATAAAGGGCTTTTCACTAGCGTGCTAACTGTTAGCGCCGCTTTGTGAATCAGGCCCATTATGTTGCTTTATTTTTATTTAGTTTTTTTGTTGGGGGGGGGGAGGGTTTGAAAATTTCTTCTTACACACTATATTGTCAAAAGTATTGGGACATCTGCCTTTAGACACACGCATGAACTTTAAAGCGGACTTCCGGTGTAAAAACAAAACCCGTACTATACAGGTGAAGCTCCAAAAATGTGAATGGTGCAAAAGTCCATTTATTTCAGTTATTCAAATTAAACAGAACCTGAACTGAAAATAAAAAGTCAAAATAACCATATACATACTTACAATCATCCTTACCTCCTGTGTAGTCTACTCCTTTATCTCTTTCTCCTCTCCTGCGTCCAGTTTGTCCTCTGTGATCAATGCAATTTTCCGTCCTCTATTTTAAAAATGGCCGTTACCCCATAACAGCTTCCTGGTCAGCACACTGTTAAACTGTAATATCATCCACTTGAGCCATAGGGAAACATGGACATTACCTTGCACATTCAGTTGTAACTGACAGCAGCTGATATATAACTGACAGCAACTGGTATATTTCAGTTCTGACAAAATATTGTCAGAACTGGAAGGGATCACTGTAAGAAGAAAATGGTGAGCTTCTGAGAGGAACAGACGGTGAGGTAAGTATGTAATATTCATTTGCAGCTACTTCATGTGTTTACTTTAAATAATTTTACTCACTTCAGGTTCCCTTTAAAAGGTAAAACTAATATATGAAGTAGACTCAACACACGCAAAGCGAGATATCATATTACAAGCCTTTATTTGTTATAATGTTGATGATTATGGCTCACAGCTTATGAGGACCCCAAAATCAGAATCTCAGCCCATTAGGATATTGTGAAAATGTTCCATATTCTCGGCTCAAAGTGTCCGACTCTAATCAGCTAATTCCTCCCAAACACCTGCAAACAGCTCTGGTATTTTCCTAACTACTGAAATAAATTGACTTCTGCACAATATTCTGTTTTTTCAAGCTTCACCTGTAAGTACAGGCAGCTGACGGTATAACAGAGTAGCAGGAATACATACCCCAAAATTCACCCCTTGTGCCATGTGTGATTGTTAGCCACGCCCCCTCTCAGAAGAAAAACTGTCATGGCAGTTTTTTGCCTTTGCAAAGACTGCTAATGGCCCTTTTCCATTAGCGAAAGTGATGCGATGCAGCTTCGCATCACTTCCGCTGGCACCGCGTCACGTCCGCATCTCCCGAGTCCCGATGCAGAAGTGTATGGAGGGGGGCAGCGGGCGGATGCGGCCGTACAAGAATCTGTACAATGCTGCAGATCGCTCCGCAGGGACGGATCTAGGGGGGGGGGGGGGGAGACGGGTCTCCTGCCCCAGGCGCAGTTTGTTGAATTCTTATAAAGGCGGCAAAATTTGGATGGGGAATGGCAGTTTAGGCGCCAAAACCTGACCTTTAGGCGCCAAAACTGGATGGGGAATGGCAGTTTAGGCGCCAAAACCTGACCTTGCCCCAGGCGCAACTTGGTCTAGATCCGTCTCTATCGCTCCGCACACAATGCACGCAGTGGAAACTGTTCTATTGCCGTGCATTGAGCTCAGGACACCCACAGTGCCACCACGTGGCTATGTAGCCGCATTGCACCGCAGCTAATGGAAACAGGCCCTTAGAGATTGTGTCATCTATTTTTTTACCCAATGCAGCCATTGCTGTATTGGGGGAATAAAAGAAGGGGAACAGTCATATATACTGTAGTAGGTGTCATTCTGACTATTGTTCACTTTGGAACTTACAGCGGAAGTCCACTTTAATGACATCCCATTCTTAATCCATAGGCTTTTGATATACCTGTATTAATACACAGTTCCAGGGCCCAGCCTGTATGAAGTTATAGTCCAGTCACCTGCAATGTCAGCCCTCATTACCTGGTATCTGTATTCGTAGTAGTTCTCCACAGTGCTGCTGTAGTCACAGGTTCCGCCGTTGGCGCATCGGCACACTTGCACGGTTGGGATGAATATCGAGCCGGATAGCTGGTCATTTAGCTGAATAGCCAGCTTGGTCGGCCCCGAGTCCTGCACAGCCCATGTGAGTTGTCCATCTGTGAGCAGAAACAGCTTCATTCATATTGAGGTTGCACAGCAGCAGAGTGGATATCACTGTCACCGAGCAGCACTAGGGTTCCTGGTCCAGATCTGGCCAGGGCGCTATCTGCATGGAGATTGGATGTTCTTCCTGTGTTTGCCTGTGTTCAGGGGCATAACTACAAATCAAGGGGCACCCCAGCAAAACATTGATGAGGCCCCCAATGTTTCCACCTTTCCCATTGCTTATTCTTGGTGACCCTCACAGCCTTGGGGGCCCATCTCACAGGGGTCATACAACAAGTGTGGTCATCGTACTCTTCACACCCATAACAAGTGTAGCTACAAATACACTCCTGATCTGATTTATAGTCCCCTGTATCGGGGGAAGGGAAGGTTAGCAGCTGCGGCCCCCACTGCTCCGGGCCCCCTGTGATCACAAAGGCTGCTCCCCTCTAGTTACGCCCCTGCGTGGGCTTCCTCTGGTTTACATTCCAAAAACATACAAATAGGTTGATTTGTCCCTGAAAAATTGTCCTTAGACTACGGTAGGAATATACTGTAAGATTGTAACTGATTATAGTAGGGATTAGATAATCTCCAGATACCTCTCCGCCCGGACCCTCCGTTCCTCACAGGAGACACTTTTGTCCTCCAGCCTAGTCACCCCCTCTCACTCTCGCATTCAAGACTTCTCACGGGCTGTCCCTTTCCTTTGGAACTCTCTCCCTCAGCCGCTTCGTCATGCCACGAGTCTGGAAACCTTTTCAAACGTACTCTGAAGACACACCTGTTCAGACAAGCCTATAATTTGCTATAAGCAGCACTAAAGGCACGCTGGCTCACCCACTAACCCCTGTGTTTCCTTCACTATTGTTTTCTCCCCACTACCCTCTAGATTGTAAGCTCACAAGGGCAGGGACCTCCTCCTAGTGTTCCTCATACTGCTGTAATTTAACATATGTACATGTACCAACTACACATCAACAATGTATGGATTTGTATTTCTACTATTCAATGTCATGACTGTACAGTGTCTTGTATTTCTTATTTATATTTGTTCCCCATTATTTGTTTGTACTATGTACAGCGCTATGGAAGATGTTGGCGCTATATAAATAAAAAATAATAATAATAATTAGATTGTGAGCTCTTCTAAGGGATTGTTACTGACATACTTTTTCTGCCCCTAGTCCAACTTTCTTATTGTTTCTTATTCATTCCACATGCAGACCCTCCCATTCCACGTGCAGACCCTCCCATTCCACGTGCAGACCCCCCCATTCCACGTGCAGACCCTCCCATTCCACGTGCAGACCCTCCCATTCCACGTGCAGACCCTCCCATTCCACGTGCAGACCCTCCCATTCCACGTGCAGACCCTCCCATTCCACATGCAGACCCTCCCATTCCACGTGCACACCCTCCCATTCCACGTGCAGACCCCCCCATTCCACGTGCAGACCCTCCCATTCCACGTGCAGACCCTCCCATTCCACGTGCAGACCCTCCCATTCCACATGCAGACCCTCCCATTCCACGTGCAGACCCTCCCATTCCACGTGCAGACCCTCCCATTCCACGTGCAGACCCTCCCATTCCACGTGCAGACCCTCCCATTCCACGTGCAGACCCTCCCATTCCACATGCAGACCCTCCCATTCCACATGCAGACCCTCCCATTTCACGTGCAGACCCTCCCATTCCACGTGCAGACCCTCCCATTCCACGTGCAGACCCTCCCATTCCACGTGCAGACCCTCCCATTCCACATGCAGACCCTCCCATTCCACGTGCAGACCCTCCTATTCCACGTGCAGCTCCGTGCTATGTGTGTAATATCAATGCACAACAGCATGTAATGTATCCTCTTCTATATAATGAGCCCCATTTGTAGTCTTCCTTCTCCATTTGCAGGCTTCTCTTTCCTAGTAACCCTTTTTTCCATGCCCAGCCGCCCCCCTTGGTCAGCAGCCACCCTAGACCCCAGCCTTTGAGGCCTTTCTAGAATCCCGGCCCTGAATGCTTGCACAGTTTGCTATAATTGTGTGTCAGGGGGTGGATTACACATTAATCCAATCATGCTCTGCAGCAGAGTCTCTCAACATTATTATAGCATGTAGGGCAGCACGGTGGTGTAGTGGTTAGTGCTCTTGCCTTGCAGCGCTGGGTCTCCAGTTCTAATCCCAGCCAGGTCAACATCTGCAAAGAGTTTGTATGTTCTCCCCGTGTCTGTGGGTTTCCTCATGGCATGCCGGTTTCCTCCCACATCCCAAAAACATACAGATGAGTTAATTGGTTTCCCCCTAAATTGTCCCTAGACTACAATACATACACTACACGATACATACATAGACACACACATATAACTATGTTAGGGATCAGATTGTGAGCCCCTCTGAGGGACAGTTATGTAACAAGACAATATACTCTGTACAGCGCTGCGTTATATGTTGGTGCTTTATAAATAATTAAATACATAAATGTAACCCTTTATGAATAACTAGGTAGGTCAATTACCCCCAGCTGTGAGCAACATCATCTCAAGTACCCCCTTGACACTTTTACATTTCTTAGGACTCATTCATAATTGTGTATGAATGCTTTTCAAAGATTCATTGATAATTAGTTAACTTTATAATACCTTTTTCAGATTTTATTTATGTATAATTTTCTGCTCAAAATGTAATCTATAATAGATTGACAAATACCCCCGACACCCTACTAAAGTACCCACTGGGGCACGTGTACCACATGCTGGAGAACCTAGTCTCTATAGCACTGCCTAGTACTGCTAGTCTGGCTTGATTACAGGAGTGGAGACGCAGGGTGATGACATCATTTAGCAGATTACTGTCCTGTCCTATCACAGGCTGGGGGAGGGGCTATGTCTATGCTGTGATATTTATTAGAGATGGGAAGTTCGGATCTTTTCAATGATCCGGATGATTCGAATCGGATCATTGAAGAGATCCGGATCTTTGATCCGAATCTCGGATCATTTTACTACTGAAGCATTCGGGGGTGAAATGAACAGCAGGACAGGTCTGTGGACAGGAGAAGGGGAGGGGGTGGACACACAGAGAAGGGGAGAAGATGGACAGAGGGCCTGGAGTGGACAGAGATGGGAGGAGGGACGAGCAGAAATGTTTGCACGTAATACCCACATGCTGAAGTCATATGCTTTACATATATTTCACCTATATGTTCATCTGTACACTTTGAAAGAAAACGTCCTACAGTGAAAGAAAGCATTCCCAGAAGTGAAGTGCAGCTGTTTAGTGCCGAGTGCAGGAGGATCAATCACACTGTCTGCAAAGTTATTGAGCTGTGCTGAGCCAAAAGCTTCCCATGTGAAGACTGTGCAGCACTACGGAACAGACAGCCTATAATGAGCAGCAGATTATAGCTAGTATGTGTGCTCTACACATATCTGGCAGTGGCACCCATGTCCCCTCTCTCTCATCTACCTGTCCCTGCAAGGGTGGCTCCCTTCCAACAGAGCGATCCATCTCTGCTCTGCTTCCAAGACCCCGCTGCCCGCTGAGAAGGGGGCGTGTCACTCCTGGCCCCGCCCCTTTTCGATCCGAATCACTCATTTTGATGATTCGGATGATTCGACTCACAAAATAGATTCGGATCAAAGATCCGAATCGTTCATGATCCGGACAACACTAATATTTATCTGCAGATGGAAGGCACAGGACGGGATATGCTGTCTGTTTGTGCTTCTGGGCTATTTAAATCACAGGACTGTAAGGATAACCGAAGTGACGTGTGACATGATGAAAAACAAGAGTTTGCTTTCTTAAAACAGAAAGAATTTGCGATCATTCAGGTTGGAGTGAGCATATGATGTCTCCCACAATGCACCACTGCTGAATATATGCAAATTAACCATTGTTACCCTTAGAAGCTAAACACACCTCCACAACCGCTGGAATGGAATGATGTGTCAGTTTGTTAATTTGTAGAGAGCCATAATAATCCAACATGCATACAGACTGTTTCAATTGTTTGATCCTCATCAGTGCATGGCATGGATTAATTTGGCTCTATGGAGTAGGGCTTGTAACACCGAGAGGTACAGACTAACCAGCAAGCTCATGGTGACCCAGAACTCATTGGAGTGTGTAAGGGACTACAATGGTCCTAAAAGCCATGATGAAATAGACATGGGTATATACAGTGCCTGGCACACAAATAACTATGCAATGTTGCTTTTTTTCTTTGTCTGAAGCAGGGAACACACTTGTCTTTCAGTTTTCTGCACGCTTTTTTCTGCGCACTTTTTCTATTCAGGAAAACGCAGCTGCTGATGTAATTGATAGAGAAAACTGACAAAATGTGCAGAGTCATCATGCAGAATGTCAGTTTTTTTTCTGTGCACGAACAACATATTAAGTGTGAACTAGCCCATTGATTAACATGAGTTCTCAGTTTTTTTGTGCAGAGAACACGCACGAAAGCAGTCAAATGTGTTCCCTGCCTTAAAGAGTTAAATATCGGGTATGTAAGTGGCTGACTCAGTCCCCACTCAGACAGGAAGTGACTACAGTGTGACCCACACTGATAAGAAATTCCAACTATAAAACACTTTCCTAGCAGAAAATGGCTTCTGAGAGCAGGAAAGAGATGAAAAGGGTCAGTAGTTCATAGATTTTAGCTCTGGCATACTTCAATGAATGTGTCATTGAGCAAAAACAATAAAACAGTTAACACTTAAGAAATAGATCATTTAAACATAAAATAAATCTGTGGAATATCTTAAAAAGTCAATTTTAGGAGAAGGAAGATAGATACAACCGTTTCTTTCATCAGTTTAGTTTCACTTTGGGTGTCCTTTAAAAATTCAGTGGGATCTTAATTTTTTTCTGTTATTAATTACTACTGACCGGTATACTGCTTTTCTGCCATGTGATATACAAACCTGGGTACATACTAGAATGTAAACTATAGTAGCTATTGATATACAGGCAATGGCCTGACAATTGTAAGAAACAGTAAATGATAGATCCACGCCCTCACAATCTATTTTTCACATTGCATTTGATATGTGCATTTAGCCATCTCTCTAGAATCCAGCATTAAGTTCTATTTTTATCTCCCCCGCCCACAGAATATATTCACATTAAGACTTGACACTGGCCCCAAACCCCAAGGACAATTACCAGCTCTGGTTATATTAGCCGAGTCTATGATCCACTTTATGGTAATAGCGTGACTTACTGAGTGTGATGAACGCTCCTGGTGGAGAAGGCTTCACGAGGGAAAACGAGATGGTATCGTTATTTGGGTCACTCGCACTGAAGATCACCTTGACTGTATTGTTTACTTTCAGCTGAAGAACGAGGGGGCCGAGCAGTCTTGGAGCTCCATTTCCTAAAGTCACAGATAAGACAACCTTGACCATTAGTGAATCCAACAGGATGTGCAGATTAAGATGACTCATGACCCCGCCCCCCCAACCCACCCAATAAAATGTTGATGGGCCCTCCCGAATGTTCACACCCCTTTCCCCTCAGGAAACCCTAACAACTAGCAGATCCATCTGCCAGGAATTATAAAACAAACACACCCACCATGACTTTCCCCACCCATAAAAAGCAGAGGAGTGGCTTCTATATTTCAAGGAGGGGTAGGGGGTGGAAAGTTGGGTCCCTAAACACCTCTTGGCACTCCTGCTGTTCCCCTAAGGTCATGCCCTCTTTCTACGAGGTTCTTAACCACTTCCTGCCCCGGACATGAAAATAAGTCTCTGCACTCCCCTCCCTACAAAAGCCTAGATAACACTGTTTATTTATCTCTGAGCTGATAACAATGCTACACAGTTGTAAAGGAATTCCAGCAAACCCCTCTCCTCCTCCCAGGGAATTCAATGGCAAGATTAATGTGTAAACAAGTGTAAAAGAAACATTCCAGGAGCAGACAGATGTAACAAAAGAGTAGGGCATATGCAATGTGTTACTAATACATATTAAAACAAATGAACTGTTTAAATAAACAGGAGAGACAGACAAATAAAATGTGTGGGTTTAATGTACAAAATAAGCTATTTACATTAAAGCTATAATGTACGAAAGTGGATAAATTGTGTATTTTTTCACTTTTTTCCTTATTTTGCTTTTAAAATACATAGAAAATAAGATCATTACTCAAAACAAATATCAGCTACAAAAAGCCTAATTTGTCCCGAATAAAACAATATATAGATCATTTAGTGTTGATAATTATTGATAAAGTTATTGCCAAAGTAATCAGAGCTGAGCTGAACTGTGAAAATGGCCAGGGTAGGGAAGTGGTTAAAGAGTACCAGAACTCAGAAATTCCCTTGCACATGAAAACTAATCCTAACCTCCCTTCATAAACTTAGTTACACACTTAACTTTTGTTTTTACTGCAGCAGTTCTGTTTGTGAGATATTCATTTCATTTGCTGTAAGTTTTGATGTAGTTGACATCACTGTCTGAATGTCTGACCTTAATCTGAACCCTGTTCTGATAATGTGAACAAACTCTTACCAGGGAAGCTGGGAGAGAGCCAAAGCTAACCCTCTTGAACTAAATGACATGACTGATGCACCTGTCTGTTTCACCCGCAGTCACAGAAGGGAAGGGGAAGGCTTGTTGGGTAGACCTACAGGTATATACATTAAGATACACTAAGAGAGGTTTCAAGGAACCTCTCTTAGGCCCCTTCCCCACTTGTGCGTACACAAGGGCATCAGAAGTGCATAAACGGGTCTGCCTGATGTTTCCAACAATGCATGCGCTTCAGTGTGGTAAGGCAGCACATAGTTGCATGCAATATGACACTATGCAGTGCAATTCTGGAGTAAGCCCAAGTGTCATGCATTGCAAAGGCCCCCTACTTTACACGCAGTGCGCAAATAGGGAGTGGGCTTCAAACAGTTCAACTCTTTCCCTTGCTCATTGTCACAGATTGAGGCATAGGAGTAGTGACAGGGAACTGAATTGGGTGTGGCTGTATATCGGATGTAAACAGACATTTGGGATCTTGATACGCCTATAGATCTGAACAGTCCTGCCTGCCTCAAGGAAACAATCACTACAGAGGTAACAGAGATGCAAATGTGAAAATCTAGAGCTGTGCAGACTACTGACAGTGTAAGAAGGTTGTGTAAAGCTGTGAAGCCCCCGAGGAAGCTATCCTTGTGTCGTTACCATAGAGTGTGAGCAGCTGTTTGTAGTCAGTATGGTCCTTTGAGGTCTGGCGCCCCACACTGCTGCTGTTGGTCAGTAGGTAGTCATGCATGCATTGGACCAGGCCTGAACATGTAGCATTGGCATCTTGTAATGCTGTCTGTGATGCTGAGGCCAGTAAATCTGAGGTGAAAGTTGGTTTAAATGCTTTCCAAACGTCCACGCTTTGTCGGGAGACCAAAAGGCTTTCAGGTGCCGGAACAATCCCTAAAAGATTGGGGGGGAAAGTTTATTTTTTGACACATTATGATAGCTGAAACCTCATGTGCTATGCAGCTGACCAGACCTGAACAATCTTTAAAAGTGTATGTATACTTATCCCTCTAATTTGGCCTTTTGGCATGTAAGCAGGGTCGGACTGGGCCACAGTAGTACATTTTTTTCCCTCGATGGGCCCGCCTCCTGGTCTCTGGTGCCCCCCCCTTCCTCCTTGTCTGACAGAGCTCCAATTGCTGCCTGCAGCACAAAATTCTCTTCTCAGTGCTGTAATCACAATGCTGAGAGCAGCGGCGTAGCTAAGGAGCTGTGGGCCCCGATGCAAGTTTTACATTGGGGCCCCCAAGCACTCTATTCATAACAATTGATACGACGCACCAAAACCTGCCAATGGCAACTACAGTGTCAGAGGTGCAAGAGGGGGATGGGGAGCAGCTTGTTACTGATTACCCCCAAGCACTCTATACATAGCAATCCCTGCCAATGGGGACTACAGTGTCAGAGGAGCAAGAGGGGGATGGGGAACAGCTTGTTACTGATTACCTCCAAGCACTCTATACATAGCAATCCCTGCCAATGGCAGCTACAGTGACAGAGGTGCAAGAGGGGGATGGGGAGCAGCTTGTTACTGATTACCCCCAAGCACTCTATACATAGCAATCCCTGCCAATGGCAACTACAGTGTCAGAGGTGCAAGAAGGGGGCGGGGAGCAGCTTGTTACTGATTACCCCCAAGCACTCTATACATAGCAATCCCTGCCAATGGCAACTACAGTGTCAGAGGTGCAAGAAGGGGATGGGGAGCAGCTTGTTACTGATTACCCCCAAGCACTCTATACATAGCAATCCCTGCCAATGGCAACTACAGTGTCAGAGGTGCAAGAGGGGGATGGGGAGCAGCTTGTTACTGATTACCCCCAAGCACTCTATACATAGCAATCCCTGCCAATGGCAACTACAGTGTCAGAGGTGCAAGAAGGGGGCGGGGAGCAGCTTGTTACTGATTACCCCCAAGCACTCTATACATAGCAATCCCTGCCAATGGCAACTACAGTGTCAGAGGTGCAAGAAGGGGATGGGGAGCAGCTTGTTACTGATTACCCCCAAGCACTCTATACATAGCAATCCCTGCCAATGGCAACTACAGTGTCAGAGGTGCAAGAGGGGGATGGGGAGCAGCTTGTTACTGATTACCCCCAAGCACTCTATACATAGCAATCCCTGCCAATGGCAACTACAGTGTCAGAGGTGCAAGAAGGGGGCGGGGAGCAGCTTGTTACTGATTACCCCCAAGCACTCTATACATAGCAATCCCTGCCAATGGCAACTACAGTGTCAGAGGTGCAAGAAGGGGATGGGGAGCAGCTTGTTACTGATTACCCCCAAGCACTCTATACATAGCAATCCCTGCCAATGGCAACTACAGTGTCAGAGGTACAAGAAGGGGATGGGGAGCAGCTTGTTACTGATTACCCCCAAGCACTCTATACATAGCAATCCCTGCCAATGGCAACTACAGTGTCAGAGGTGCAAGAAGGGGATGGGGAGCAGCTTGTTACTGATTACCCCCAAGCACTCTATACATAGCAATCCCTGCCAATGGCAACTACAGTGTCAGAGGTGCAAGAAGGGGATGGGGAGCAGCTTGTTACTGATTACCCCCAAGCACTCTATACATAGCAATCCCTGCCAATGGCAACTACAGTGTCAGAGGTGCAAGAAGGGGATGGGGAGCAGCTTGTTACTGATTACCCCCAAGCACTCTATACATAGCAATCCCTGCCAATGGCAACTACAGTGTCCGAGGTGCAAGAAGGGGATGGGGAGCAGCTTGTTAATGATTACCACTGTTCAAAGTATCTATAGAAGTGATTATTATGAGCACAGGACCAACAGAGAGGTAATACTGTAGTTGAGGGAGGGCCCTTTGGGGCCCCTTTGGCCCAAGGGCCCCGATGCAGTTGCAACCTCTGCGGTCGCAACCTCTGCAAAGTAGGACATTACTTTATATTGAAGGAGGGGAGTCTATGCAAAGTTTTGCTGGGCAACAGTGTCTCTGAATTACAATGCTGCTAAGATCATGTACATTTGGCCCTGTCCATAATACATCATGACCACGCCCACCTTCCGTTGCATGGTCATGCCCCTTTTTTCACTACAATCATGGCATGTGTGGGCCCCAGGTTGAAATTTCTTTGGTGGGCCTCCAGTGTCCCAGTCCGACCCTGCATGTAAGCATGGTGTATAGAGGTAAAAACAAAATGACACTTACGGTAACAAAAAAAAAAAAGCTTACTGTTACCTGACAGATTTGTTTTTTCTGTGGCTGCTTCCTGGAGTGATGGTTCTGCTAAAATAGCTTTCCTGAAGTACCACACTTGCCTCATGACCCCGCCCCACATGACCTCACTCCAGGCAGGCCCCTCCTCTATCCCGATGTCAGACCTACCCACCCACTATGTCTTGGAAAAATACTTGTTTCTTAAATTTATTAAAAACAGATGTTGGTCACAAACCTCTGCTAACATATGGAAAGGCACGGCACCTTCTCAGAGTCATGTCTGTAACTGCACTCTTAAAGAGAAACAGTGAACAGTGAAGAATTGAACTTCATCCCAATCAGTAGCTGATACCCCCTTTTTCATGAGAAATCTATTCCTTTTCACAAACGGACCATCAGGGGGCGCTGTATGGCTGATTTTGTGGTGAAACCCCTCCCACAGGAAACTCTGCTGACCATGGTCCTGGCAGTTTCCTGTCTGTGAACCTCGTTGCATTGTGGGATTATCGCCCAGGAGGTTAAATTATTTTGATAGTACTTTTTCACCAACTTTTTGGTACTTTTTTCATTGCAAAGTGCTGAAAGGTTGTTCTAAATCGAAGATGAAAAATTATCTCCTAGGGGAACACTCAGGAGAAAAACTGAATTGCACATGGGCCAATATCTTTAGCTTTTGAATTCTTTGTGGCATGTGTGACTAGGGGCGGGGCAGGAGCAAATTCCTCTGTATTATTTTCAGAAAAGCCGGGAGGGTAAGGACTAACACCAACCGAAAAGGAGGAAATTAGAAAATACAATGTTCTTTACAAACCGGTTGAATATATACAGTATATTTGTATACAACAATGTCCTGTTCAATATCTATAATATAAGCTTGCCCACACTTGGTTGAAAATTCTCTATGCACATCAATAGACTTACACGAAAGGCCGAACTGATACAGGGTCTCCTCGTTTGGCTGGATGCCCTCCTGAAAATACAGAATATTTCCATTGGACTGGGTGTAGTCGTCCGCTTTCTTTGCGCTCCACAATCCCAGCAGGCCCAGCGTTTTGTAGAGGAAAGTCTGAGGCAGAAGGACCACCGCTTGTAGGACGGACCCCTCGCCCAATCCCACCGACACCTGCAGGCCACAGCTGTACACGACGGCAAACTTCTTCTCCTCCAACTTCAGGAGAGCAAAGGTGTTCTGGCTGAAGTACAGCGTGCCTGAAAAACATTCATATCTCATGAAAAGGTGACCATGTGATCATAGTTAACCATTCTCATTAATGTTCATGTATAAGTATCTTAACAAATATTTAAACGGTTTACTAATTGGATTGTCATAACTGACTGCAGACTGTGGTGCTGGAACTTCTGAGAAAAGAGAACCTGGTTATTTCCTGGTTATTTCCCATAATAGGGCTCCCCCAAATTAGTGTACTCCCCATAACGAGGGTTCCATAATAGTGCCCCTCCCCCCTCCCCATTATAAGGCTCATTATTATACTGGTTACAGTCCTTTTAGTGCTGTAAATATTATTATTATGATTTACTTTTATTGTTTTCGGGTTGTGTATGCGCTACCCTCTTATTGAATTAATTACTTTTATATAGCCCCAATATATTTTCCACAGTGTGCTGCAGAGAACATTGATCTACATCACTAAGCAGAGATGGATTAAGAAGCAACGGGGCCGTAAGCAAGGAAGTAGATCTGGGGCCCCTTCTGGTCCTTTTGGTAAGCTTAGGTGGAGAGGTCAGAGAAGGTGGCAGGGGGGCCCCTTGAAATCCACTAGGCCCAAAGCATCTGCCTAGGTTGCCAGGTGGATGGTCCATCTTTTGATTAAGGGGCAAGACAGGCAATTAACCTGCCAGTATGTTTTGGGTTATGGGAGGAACCCAAACATCAGGAGGAAACCTATATAGAGCTGGTTTTCTGGCCAGGACATTTACCTGGAATCTTAGTGCTACAGGGCGAGTGTGCTGATCTCTGCACTAGCATGCTGCCCATCCTGCAATATGGGCTGTGGCAAACTTGTAACATTATTATGCTGTCTTGTACAGTTTAATGTTTCTGTAATGTATCATGTTTGTTTTATATTCTGTTTTGATGCCAGCTATTGTAATTGAGATCTTCCATTGTTGAGCTTCAGATAGCTGCAGGTGACACTTGCTCAATTGTCTATAGACTTGTTTACTTATTGAAACGATGGACTTGCTGGAATCTTCTGTAGCCTCAGTTAAGACCTGTTGTGATCCAGGCTTTTCTGGAAGCTTCTGTGTAATGCCTATAAGAGCCAGGTGAGCTGTGTTTAGAGCATACATGTCAAACTCCGGCCCCCGGGCCAAATCTGGCCCTCACAGCCATTAAATTTGGCCCCCACGTGGTTTCCCCACTTTGCATTATGTTTGGCCCACTCTAGACCACCAGGGAAGTTATATTGGAGGTTAAGCTCTAGAACACCGGGCAAGCCATATGCGGGAGGTAGGGGGAAAGCACTAAACATTAGGGAACTGTATAAGGGAGGGTGGGGGCCTCTAGACACCAGGGAATGGTAACAGGAAAAAAAGGGCGCTGGATGAGGGAGGGCGCCACCATAGACTCTAATGCAATTATCATTAATAAGGTGAAGAAAGGGTGCCCGATAAATATCGTTAACAACATTAGAACATTAAAGTTTAGAAATATGTTTATATATCATTTTAGGAGCTTGCAATGTTACGTTTTTTGTTATATTATTTTGTTTATATACAGATTTTACATTATCAAAGATATTATGGTTTCTATGTGTGAAAGGGTGTTTCTGCAGAGGGAGTGGTTAGGGTTAGGCACCACCAGGGGGAGTGGTTAGGGTTAGGCACCACCAGGGGGAGTGGTTAGGGTTAGGCACCACCAGGGGGAGTGGTTAGGGTTAGGCACCACCAGGGGGAGTGGTTAGGGTTAGGCACCACCAGGGGGAGTGGTTAGGGTTAGGCTCCACCAGGGGGAATTGTAAGGGTTAGGCACCACCCATGTGGCGGTGAGTTTTAGGAAACACTAGGGGAGGTAGTTAGGGTTAGGCACCACCAGAGGGGTGGTTAGAGTTAGGCACCACCAGGGGGGTGGTTAGGGTTAGGCACCACCAGGCGGGTGGTTAGGGTTAGGCACCACCAGGGGGAGGTAGTTAGGGTTAGGCACCACCAGGGGGGTGGTTAGGGTTAGGCACCACCAGGGGGAGGTAGTTAGGGTTAGGCACCACCAGGGGGGTGGTTAGGGTTAGGCACCACCAGGGGGGTGGTTACAGTTAGGCACCACTGGGGGGGGGTAGTGAGGGTTAGGCACCACCAGGGGGGTGGTTAGAGTTAGGCACCAGCAGGGGGTTAGGGTTAGGCACCACCAGGGGGGTGGTTAGGGTTAGGCACCAGCAGGGGGTTAGGATTAGGCACCACCGGGGGGGGGGGGTTTAGGCACCATTGGGGGGGCTAGGCACCACCAGGGGGGTGGTTAGGGTTAGGCACCATTGGGGGTGTGGTTAGGGTTAGGCGCCACCAGGGGAGTGGTTAGGGTAAGGCACCACCAGGGGAGTGGTTAGTTTTAGGCACCACCAGGGGAGGGTCCTGTGTTAGAGTAGGGTTGGGTTAAGCTGTATTGTTGAATTACGTAACGATTTTTAATGTTAATATTGTTTCGTTATTATCTCCCGTCTGTTTATCGTGAACCAAGTTTGTGTATGGACCCTCATCTCATCACATGGGTGACGAAATACTTACTTTTTTTAAACTCCACTGGCTTATCATCCACCAAAACCACCAGCCCTTTCCTGCTGTCAGTCAACCGCCACTCCACCTGCGGCACAAACAAGCAGAGAAGGTTCACCAGAGACATAAGAAGACACAACGCCCGCAGATGTTTGAGCGCGCCAGTCACGTACTTTTAGCGTGCCTTGGTAGAAGGCCGCCAGTCTCATCAGCGCAGTGCTATTTGCATATCCATTCTCCAGTTGCCATTTCTCCGTCTGACCCTGAAGGGTGAAGACATTCGCTCCATTGGCGGACGAAAGCCTGACAATGACAAACTCTCCCAGGCCTTTAAACGTGTATTCTTGTCCGTCAAACATTGAGAAATGCAGAGTTCCGTACACCTGCCCTGAACAGAATACAAAACAGTGGAGAGGATAAATGACTCTATTTACAGGAAGGATGGTGCTTACTGTAGACCTGACATAGCAACAGCAGCAGGAGGAGGAGGAGGACAGGTATTCAGAGCGAATGATAAAGAGGTGCCAGCTAGGCTGATCAAGGTCTGCAGTGACTTTGCACCAGCCATGATAATCAACAACTGTTTACGTGTAATAGGGGCTTATTCTAGCAACCAATACGAAATTAGCTTCCCTTAATCATCCAAGTCACTCTAATGGTAGACATTCTATGCCGCAGTCTGTCACAACTACTAATCACAGGTCTCCAATGCGCATACCTATGAAATAGCCCCTGGGAGACTTGGGCACAGGATACAGCCGATATACAGCTCACCCTGCTGCTGCACAAGTTCCCGGCTGCGTTAATTACTATTCCCCCTCCAGGTCCACATGGATGGTGGGGAATTATGTCATTCAGCTTCCAGCTATTGCTGGCGGACAAATTACAGTGTTTTATAATTAAATTAAACTCCCTCTTTTGACGGCGCCCAAATTACTCCCTGTGCGCCACTATAGCTGCAGTTCCTATTTTGGCCTATGGTGGCGCCGGCTGCACCCAAATCTTCTGTGCGGTTTTAACAGCGCTCGCTCCATGCAACCCCTGGCCCTAGGCACAAGGTTTTCTTCGCCAAAATGGATGTCTGGACAGGGCAATAGTGTAGTCTACATGAATGCAGAGAGTGTAATATACAGATACTACGAGATGATACAAAATGGGCAATAAGTGGCGTATAACATACTGGCCAGCAGGGGGAGTAACTACAAATCATGGGGCTCCCTTTATGGTCACACCCCTTCTGTTGCCTCCCCTGGTGACCCTCACAGCCTCCGGGGCGCATCTCACAGGGGTCATACAACAAGTGTAGCCATCGTGATCTTCCCACCCATAACAAGTTCAGCCACAAAACACCTGATCTGAAGTATAGTCCCCCGTATTGTAGGAAGGGAAGGTTAGTGGTTGGGGTCCCCCACAGCTCTGGGCTCCCCTCTAGTTACGCCCCTGCCGCCCAGGGCCCCCCGCCCATCCCAAGGCCCTTTAGTTACTATGGCTACGCTCCTAACTCTGAGGGCTGGTTCACATTAGCGGCACTTGGGATGCGCCTGGGGTTGAGCCGAAATTTTCGAAATTTCGCGTTACTATAATTACGCATGCGAAATTTGCTATTACCATGCGAAATTATGGTAGCGTAATTGCCATTAAAATCGTAATTGAAAATACCGTAAGCGTAATTTTCAACGCGTAATTTCGCGTTTCGTTCATAACGTAATTTCGCGTTAAACCATAACGTAATTTCGCATTAAACCATAACGTAATTTCGCATTTCTTCGTAATTTCGCGAATTTCGTAATTACTTGTTAGCTATAAAAAATTACTTTTTCACATTAGCCAATCAGAAGCGAATCAGCGGTAGTCAGACGAATGCTAACAAATTTTCGCATATAAACGTTTTTTCGCATTAAATAATGTAAAAACTAAGCATGCGCAGTTCAAGGGTGTAAACTACGCTACAAACGTTTGCATGCAAGGCAAACGTAATTTCGAGATACCCACCGTAACGCGAAAACGACTCGAAAATTAACGCTTACAGTAATATGAACTATCGCGAAATTACGTTATGTAACTATGCTTACAAACGGTTGCATGCAAGGCAAACGTAATTTCGCGATACCCACTGAAATGCGAAAATTACACGAAAATTACGCTTACGCGGAATTTCGCGAAATCCTTCTTCATTACGATTATGTACTTACGCCCATAATCGTAATTACACTAATTACGCAAAATTTCGCGAAATCGTAATTAAGTCATTACGCTCATCTTTAGATGCGCTTGCCAATCATCTGTAATTGGAAAGGCACTGGTGCAAAGTTACTCTATGAGAGTGTTCCCAGAGCCGCATTGCAATTTGTGTAAAGACGCTATTCCTCTGCATGCAGCATCTTTCAGAGCAACTGAGCTTGAAGGTATGCTGCGAAATCGCATTCCTTCAAAAATCGCTTTCTCAATCGCATTGAAAAAACGCAATCTTTAAGCGGTTGTGTTTAGCCATGTGAATCTGGGCTGATGGGGCAGTCACTGTGAAATCCTGCAACGATTGGTGTAATATCCAGTGAAGGTGAGCCTCATGCCACATAGCTGTTCGGAAGATTGCACAATCATTTCTCAAACTGCAGAGTTTTTACACTTAAATGGACTCCGAGCAGTGCAGAAACTATGGGAAGATGCATATCATTTTAAAGCTCTCTTTCTCCTCTTTCCAATGATATATAAACCGCCGCCCTACGCCTTTTAGTTTTCGCTATTTTCGCGATTGAAATTGCTGCGGCCGCGATTTCGATCGCGAAAATAGAAAAAACTAAAAGGTGTAGGGCGACGATTTAGGTGTCGTCAGAAAGAGGAGAAGGAGAGCTTTAAAATAATATCCATCTTTCCATAGTTATATTGTATTACACAGGGCGACTTTTTCTCAAAGTTAGCAGCTCCATTCTGCTCCATATCATTGGAAAGAGGAGAAAGAGAGCTTTAAAACGATATGCATCTTTCCATAGTTTCTGCACTGCTCGGAGTCCCTTTAAATGGGCCAACTGAGACGCTTATATCCAGCACCAACCATGAGCTGCTTCTACCCAGCAGGGTGTTCCTGGGTCAATGCTTGGCCAGACTTGGCCAGTCTCCAGTGAATTGGACATGATATACTGATGTTCTCACCACCATCATCCATGGTGTAAATAATGCCGGCCAGGGGTGTAACTAGAGGAGAGCAACCCCAACTACTAACCTTCCCATCCTCTGATACAGGGGACTATACTTCACATCAGGTGTCATGTGTGTGAATTTCTTGATGGCCGCACCTGTTCTATGACCTTGTGAGATGGGCTCCAAGGCTGTGAGGGTCACCAGGGGAGGCAAGGGGAGGAGTGTGAGATGGGCCCCCCAGGCTGTGAGGGTCACCAGGGGAGGCAAGGGAAGTGGTGAGAAGACTGAGAGGTGGGGGGCATCAAAGTTTCGCTGGTTGCTCCATGAATTGTAGTTATGCCGCTGATGCCAGCCCTATGATTGGTGACTCTGGGACTTGCTATTATTCTGGAACTGGTTCTCTTTTGCTGGACATACAGATGAGATGAAGAATATAGCTGGATTGTATAGAGTCATGGAGTTACCTCCATTTGAAAATGACTGTTAGACAGAGGCGTCACTAGGGTTGGTGTCACCCGGTGCGTAAACTCACGGTGTCACCCCTCTCTTACCCTATAAACAAACTTTCTTTAATCAAGGAATGATTGTTATGCTAGTCACATGCTGAGGGGAGGGGCTTAGCCCCATTTGCTGTAGGACAGGAGGGAGGGGTACCATTCTGGACAGCCTTGCTATTGGAGGGTGGGTGGTTGGATGAGACAACTTTCCTAAGGGGTGAATAGGGGGATGTTAAGGTAATCCCCATGTGGCCCCTAGGGGTCTCTGAATTCTCTTATCAGCTCAGCACTGAGCATCCACAGAAGGGAGGAGAGCAGGAGGGAGAAGTATCTTCATAGTCTTACTACACTCTAACTTAGCCTGTAACTAAGTCACCCCCGTCAGTTGGTGACACCTGGTGCGGTCCACACTTACCGCACCCCCCTAGTGATGCCACTGCTGTTAGACGATACTTCTACATTTAATGAATTGATAATATATACATATAAATAATCGCTGAGCACTTTATTAGAAACACTATACTGGCCAAGGTCGGCTTCTCTTTGCCTTCATATCTACCTCAGTTCTTTGTGTCAAGAATCCCCTAAGATGTTGGGAACATTACTTTGAGATTCTGGTCCATATTAGTATAGTTACACTACATCACCCAATTTCTGCAAATTTGTCAGCTGGACATTTATGTTACAAATCTACTGTTCTACTACTTGGCACAACATCACCACCCTTAACTGCTGACTCAATGCAAAGGGATGGGGTATTCAAGGATTTATGCTGTTAATGTCAAATTCGGACCCTCGTTAGAAGTTGGGCTTTCTCAGGCCAGGCTACATTTTTCCATTCTTCACCTGTTCCGCCTTGGTGAGCACCCCCTCAGCTTCCTCTTCGCGGCTGACAGGAGTGGAGCCCAAGGTGGCTTGGCATGTTGTCCATTCTGAGATGTTCTGCTTACCACAGACATTTGGATCACTGTAGCCTCCCTGTTAACTCGAGCAACTCTTGGAATTCTCCTCTGAGTTCTCTCATCAACAGATGTTCCCACCTCTAGAACTATCGCTCACTGGACGTTTTTCATTTCTTGGCCAATTTTAAGTAAACTCTGGAGAATGTTGGGTTTGAGGTGGGCACAGAGTGCAAATGTGGCCCTACTCACCATTACTCACCAAAACTGGGAGTGTTCATACCTTCTGTCTTAAGGTAATGAATTTCCAGATAAGCCAGAGGACGAAATACGGTGGAAGGGAGGATACTCACCCAGCCCTGGCGATGTGTAGTCTGAACAGGAATCTAGAGGTCTTTTTTCGTAGAACAGATAGCACAGAGGAGTATTGATGCAGCACCACTGGAAAGGAAGCAAGTCTTTATCTGTTGTGACAAGAAGGACAGTTATCAGAAGACTGCAGGGTAATAGGATGTTATATTGGTCCAGTAAATAACTTAATTTACGAAGATTCTACAAGTTTTGAGACCTTTGGAGAGCATAACTGATCCCAGAAGCTTAGCCTGGCTTGGTTAAAAATTGTCTGCTAGTAGGTGTTGAACCTTTTCAGCTGTTTGTGTGAATAGGTAAGGGGTCATAATACGACCCTTTTTACATAATCACTTGGGGAAGGTGGATATTTTGATCAAACTAAAATAGATAAGGGTTTATTTAAGTTTTTTTCTTTTTGTGGCTGGGTGGACAGACAACTCTGTTTTGTTTTTGCTTCTTTTGTTTTGAATTTCCGCTTTTTACACACTGCGTATGTGAAATGATGTGAATAGCGCCTCCCGATGTCTGTACAGGCTTGAAATTCCTCCTGCCAAATGAGTAACGACAAATGATTCCAGTAGTGATAAAGCCACACCAAGGTCTTCAGTAATTGTACTCAGTATAGTCTGTCTTCAGAACAACAAAGAGGAGCAACATTTCAGGTATCAGAATACCCTTTATGTAATGATTGTGGAATTCTCTCCATGATCAGCGCACAAGACGTGCGCTGACACTGCGGAAATCCTCCACAAGCGTGTAATTTGAGGGAACCCAGCAAAAGGTGCAACGCACCTGTAGAGGGAAATTCCTGTCGGCAGGTGGAGCTGTGGAGTGCAGAGGAACAGCTCCTCTGCTCTGCCACCGACGCCAGACAGGAATTGCACGAAGGGAAGAAACGCAGGGCAAGATAGCCCTGAATGAGATTGAGCAAAGGGACAGATTGTATGTGTGTGCACCAAACTAGTCGCCAACCCGCGACGATGCATACACAACAGCAGATATGAAGTAGGAACGCAATCGCGAGAGAGGCGATTGCCAGAGGTGACACAAGGCTACAGCAAGGCAGAGCACGAGAGTAGCAAAGGCACAGCAAATCATACAATGAGAAGATAAGGAAAATAACAAATGCTAGCTAAACGCGAACACCGCACTCATTCGCAACAGTGCACGCGTTTATGCGCGGTCTCCGCGTGATAAGCACAACAGAGACAAGCACGCCTAACTAACCACCGACAGACAAACATGAAACAGAGGACGCGAGCGCTTGCTTAACGGTTACCTCACCGAGCCTCCAGCAAGCGTTCGTAGCAGACAAGACAGATACACGAAAACAGGAATAAGTGAGAGATAGGATCCACAGCACTAGCGCAAGAGGCTAGTGCGATCCAGGAAAACAGAACAGAAGGATCCACAGCACTAGCGCAAGGCGAGTGCGATCCAAGTTAGACAGGCAGATGAGATAGCTGGTAGCAACCGCTGCTCCAGCTATACTCCAAGAACAAGATCAGAACGATCTCCTGGCGACCACTGCTGGGACAGGACAATCGCAACAGACAAACAAAACAGATATGCAATCCTAACTGCACTAAGGAAACCTGCCTAGTGCAGTCCCAGGAATTACTCTAGGCTAATCTTCAAACAATGAGCAAGGCTGACACTCAGGAGTGTCTCACAGGACTAACCCCTATGACCCGCAAAGGACTCTGGGAAACATAGCTCTTTATACTGCCAGTCAACAAAGGAGGCAGGTAGAGGATTTGCATAACGAGTGTATGCAAATTCCTCAGCAGCAGAACAGACCAGAAACTTGTAATGGAAAGACAGGTCTCTCTTCCAGAGACCTGCAGCCCACAGACTAGAGGAATGGTCAAACAGCTGCCTGCCAGTGCATCCAGCTGAGCGGATCATTACAGTACCCCCTCCTCTAGGGTCGGATTCCAGACGAGCCTCTAAACTGATATTTGCAAAAGACTCTAACTGAAGACTCATGAAGGTCGGGGCAGCCCGACAAGGCCCAATTCCAGAGTCAGCCCACCCGAAACTGACCTCATCGGAAGGAGAAGCCACCGAAACATGCCCATCAGTCCCACAAATCTCAGTGTAACACCCATCAGGACTGTGAATGCCAGAGAAGAAGCCATCGACACCCACAGAGCCATGCCCACCACCTTCCAGGGACCGTCCAAAAATACCAAACCTGCCACAATACCCAATCGAAGTGTCCCTTTCCACAAAGCACCCACTGCTGATCTCATCCAAGGTACCAGGAAATATTTCTCCCAGGATCTCCCAGAACACTTTGAAGCTCAGCAGGGATCCCAGGAGGGCAGAACGATCACCAGGCTCACATGGAGAATTATCAAGAACCCCTATGGAACCAATGACAATTCCGGATTCAGAATTACAAGACAAGACAAGACAAATAACATTTATATTGCGCTTTTCTCCTTGCGGACTCAAAGCGCCAGAGCAGAGCAGCAGCCACTAGGGCGCGCTCTATTGGCAGTAGCAGTGTAAGGGAGACTTGCCAAAGGTCTCCTACTGAATTAGTGCTGGCTTACTGAACAGGCAGAGCCGAGATTCGAACCCTGGTCTCCTGTGTCAGAGGCAGAGCCCTTAACCATTACACCATCAGCCAAATTACCAGGACAAGCATCAAGAACAGGGCCTTCAGGGACCACCTCTGGGCATGCAGGCAGGCAGGCAACAACAGAACAGGTTTCCACCGAGGAAGCATCTGAGCAGGCTGGCAACCGAGACACACTTGGGCTTTCTGGGTTACAGAACACATCGGGGTACACTAGCCCAAGGGGAGCCTCAGGACACGTCGAGGAACTGCCAACCTCAGAGTCTGTCACGACAAGACCAAAACCAGAACCGGGCAGAGAATCATCACGAGCAGTGGTCACAAGCACTGGACTTTCAAAAGAAGGCTTGGACTCAAACCTAGAAATCTCTGTGACAATAATATCATCATTGACTACATATGAGTGAAGCTCCACCAGAGCTGCAAAGGTAGTCAGCACAACAGCAATACCTACTGAAGTGGGCAACACCTCAGAAGGACTTGGGGGGCAGGAGACATCTCCTAGAAGTTCTGCACCCTTTGGGAGGAACTCGGAGGTCTCCAGGACATCAGACAAGACCTCAGGAACACCATTTCCCAAGTTTTCTAAGAAGGATTCTGAACTATCCATGTTACAGGGCAAAACTGGAACTTTATTTTGTGGACAGGGTAGATGTCCCAGGGAAGGTTCCACCATAAACTGAGACTGAATTTCATCATCATGAGCGGAATGTACAGGAATATTTACTGGAACATACACTGACTCCCTAACTTCAATCTCACTGCACCCAGAATTCTGCGTAGCAGTCAAACTAGCTTGCACTCCAAAACTGCAGAAAAACAGGTGAGTATAGTAGCAATACCTAGACGAGCCTCTAGGGACACTGCAGGAGACTCTAAACAAGGGCATATTAACTCATCCAGAGTACAGGGTGCAGAATCAGCATTTTGCTCAGAACAAGAAAGGGATTCACAAATGTCAGTGCGAGTGGAGATCATGTTTTCATTCATGGTACAGGGCAGATTCAGAGAAAGCTTCTCTGGGCAAAGCAAAGAAGCTTCAGCATCAGATTCGCAAAACCGAAGCGCTGTCTCACTCTTAGATTCGGCTAACAATGTCAAATCCGAGGAGTCAGAACGCAAAACTTGTGAATCAAAATTCGCTTTAGGTTGTGAAACTGACGCTTCCATAGCGCAAACCTCCGCGATCTGCGGGGCAGACTGTAAGGCGTTCAGGACAGAAACACTGGAGCAACTGTCACCAGGCAACGGGCCCTTACAGGTGTGAACAGGGTGAGACAAAGACGCATTTGCAGTAAAAATAGTGACAACATCAGGAAAAACTTTATTAGACACATTAATTTTACTTTTGATGCTGCATTAACTAATCTGATCAGCATTTCGCACAGCAGGAAAAAACTCATAGAAACAGCCTGGCAGGGGAATTCTAAGCTTACGAGAAAACACATGACTCTACGAGGGTTATGTCTCAGATTCTCGTGTCTGGCATACTCATCAGCCCACACAAACAGATCCCCTTGGAAAAGATTGTAAGCAATCTGACCACTCCAAGTGGAAATATTGGTGGCCTGAAATTCAGAATTTGCCAAGAATCTGAAACATTCTGATATGAATTCATCTCTGGTTTCAGAGTCCAATTTCTTAAACCTCTTAAAGACACAGGACCCATAATTGACCAAATCGTACAAATCGGAAATTCCCTCTACACTGGGAATTTCGGTTTGGCTGGTCATACTGTAACGACACTGCGGAAATCCTCCACAAGCGTGTAATTTAAGGGAACCCAGCAAAAGGTGCAATGCACCTGTAGAGGGAAATTTCTATCGGCAGGTGGAGCTGTGGAGTGCAGAGGAACAGCTCCTCTGCCCTACCACACACGCCAGACAGGAATTGCACGAAGGGAAGAAACGCAGGGCAAGATAGCCCTGAATGAGATTGAGCAAAGGGACAGATTGTATGTGTGTGCACCAAACTAGTCGCCAACCCGCGACGGTGCATACACAACAGCAGATATGAAGTAGGAACGCAATCGCGAGAGAGGCGATTGCCAGAGGTGACACTAGGCTACAGCAAGGCAGAGCACGAGAGTAGCAAAGGCACAGCAAATCATACAATGAGAAGATAAGGAAAATAACAAATGCTAGCTAAACGCGAACACCGCACTCATTCGCAACAGTGCACGCGTTTATGCGCGGTCTCCACGTGATAAGCACAACAGAGACAAGCACGCCTAACTAACCACCGACAGACAAACATGAAACAGAGGACGCGAGCGCTTGCTTAACGGTTACCTCACCGAGCCTCCAGCAAGCGTTCGTAGCAGACAAGACAGATACACGAAAACAGGAATAAGTGAGAGATAGGATCCACAGCACTAGCGCAAGAGGCTAGTGCGATCCAGGAAAACAGAACAGAAGGATCCACAGCACTAGCGCAAGGAGAGTGCGATCCAAGCTAGACAGGCAGATGAGATAGCTGGTAGCAACCGCTGCTCCAGCTATACTCCAAGAACAAGATCAGAACGATCTCCTGGCGACCACCGCTGGGACAGGACAATCGCAACAGACAAACAAAACAGATATGCAATCCTAACTGCACTTAGGGAACCTGCCTAGTGCAGTCCCAGGAATTACTCTAGGCTAATCTTCAAACAATGAGCAAGGCTGACACTCAGGAGTGTCTCACAGGACTAACCCTTATGACCCGCAAAGGACTCTGGGAAACATAGCTCATTATACTGCCAGTCATCAAAGGAGGCAGGTAGAGGATTTGCATAACGAGTGTATGCAAATTCCTCAGCAGCAGAACAGACCAGAAACTTGTAATGGAAAGACAGGTCTCTCTTCCAGAGACCTGCAGCCCACAGACTAGAGGAATGGTCAAACAGCTGTCTGCCAGTGCATCCAGCTGAGCGGATCATTACACTTTATCAAGCAGAGTATTCTGACCTGATGAAGGGTTGTGTGGATGAAGATTTAAAGCAAACCTGAAGCAAAAAAAAACCTTAGGCTATAGTGAATTGTATGTGTAATATGGATAATGAATAGAACATTAGTAGCAAAGAAAATAGTCTCATATTTTTATTTTCAGTTATATAGCTTTTTTTTTTATAACATCGCATCATTCAGTCATATTTGCAGTTTATAAACCACACTCTGTCTTTTAAGCTGTAACACAAAGCAGAAATAAATGACCCTTTGAACTTTCCTACAGTGAAACCTTATCTTAAGCTGTCTCTCAATGCTTCTTGGCTGTTTAGGTGCTCCAGAAAACAGGACTGTATTTGACCCAAGTTGGGTGGGAAAGCTCAGAGAAGCTCTTTTGCATAGATAACTGAAGTTTTTTTATCTCTTACTGTACTGGAAAACAACATGAGACTCTTTTCTTTGCTACTAATGTTCTGTTTCTTAGCTGTACTACATATACAATTAATTATCTCATAAGTTTATTTTCCCTTCAGTTTCGCTTTAACCACTTAGGTCTATCTGAAAGGACATATCCATCCAGATAGCCTGCACTGCTGCCGCTGCGCCGGGCGCGCGATCACGCCCGCTCCTGCCACCTTCCGTTAGCCCGGAGTTCAATGAATGGGAACACCGCTCCCATTCATTGATCTATGTCTCCCTATGAAAAACCGACGGCTTCTACGAAAAGCTGCGATTTTTCTAAGTTGCACGTCATCCCTTCAGTTCCTGTAAGCAAGAGCTCTCGCTTACAGGATGAAAATGAAAAAATCACTGTGGCCATCTTGTGGCCAAATAGTAAAACTACATCTACATACTTTTTTTTACAAAAATATACACAATCAATTACCTTTAAAAGTATCTGTTTACCTCCCCACTCCAAAAAAAACCCAAATAAAATTTTTAATTAAAAAAAAAATTACAATAAAAAACAAAAAACAACATAAATAGTTACCTAAGGGTCTGAACTTTTTAATATGCATGTCAAAAGAGAATATTCCCATAATTTTTTTTTATAACAATAATTTTTATTGAAAAAAAGAAATATCATTACAATGCGCCAGAAAATTGAGAAAGTAGTTTGATACAATTATAATGACAGTTGGAGTTAGCATCCATATAACAAATGTAAGTTAAAGGAAAGTGTCACGGTCAGTTACCTGTTCAGAGGAGGCGGCCAGTACGCACGGATACTGGCGGTCGTCCTGGTGGGTCTCGGCGGGGCGACCTGTCGGTGCTCACCAGTGTGCGCTGCGTTGCACGGCGTAGGCGTTGGCGTCAGGGGGCGCTGGCGTAGGCGTTGTGTGGCGTTGTGTGCACAAGGATGACTGCTGTGTATCTCCTGTTCTGGCGTTTGCGTGTGCGGGCGCTGCGCGTGCGGGCGCGTGCGCGTCTGGGCGTGCGCGCGTGCGTGCGTGTCTGGGCGTGTGCGCGTGCGTGCGCGTGCGTGCGCGCATCTGCGCATGCGCGCGCGGCGTGGTGTGCGGTGCGCAGGCGCGCGCGGCGCGTCATGCTGTGCGCGCCAAGGAGGCCTATTTAAGTCTGGAGAGTGCATTGCCTCCTTGCTGTAGTATTGCAGCAAGTGTGTGTACTCCCGTGCCGTGACTTATAGTCTGTCTATGTGTTACCCCGGAATCCTGACCTTGGCTTGTCTGACTGCCCGCCTGTTGATGAACCCTGCCTGCCTGACTACCCGCTCTGTTGCCGAACTCTGCCTGTCCGACTACCCGCTCTGTTGCCGACCTCTGCCTGCTCCGACTACCCGCTCTGTTGCCGAACTCCGCCCGTCTGAGAACCCGCTCTGTTGCCGACTCCTGCTTGTCCTGGGATTTACCTTGCTACTGTCCACGCTGGTCGTTGAGTCCTTGCACCACCCGACTCCGGCCAGGGGAGTGCCGCGGTTCCCGTCTGCTCAGCTCCTCATCGGATCCTGCGAGCACTCCTGCTTCCTGCACACCCTAGTGCTCCTGTTCCCACTCCAGAAGTACTGGGTGTCAAGCCGCAAGAGTTGCTACCCTCAGCACAACGGTCTCCTCTGCTACCAGGTCAGTGACATAATACTACAGCCAACAATGGAGACCGCTGAGGTAGCAACGGTTCTAACCACCCTCTGTAATCAGATGGCCGCACTGACAGATGCCCTGAAGGAGCTCCAAGCAGGCCACCAACGGCTGGAAGGCCGCATGGACACCCTCGCAGCAGCTGCACCCAGGCAGGCGCCTGCCCCTGCCGTAGCACCACAAGCACAAGCACCAGCAGTAGGCAACCTTGCTCCTGTACCTGCTCCACTAGCCCCTGAACCACGAGTTCCCATACCGGAACGGTTTTCTGGAGACAGATCGAAATTTCAAGCCTTTAAACATGCCTGCCAGCTTTATTTCTCTCTGCAGCCACGTACTTTTCCCCATGAGGAGGTAAAGGTGGGCTTTATTATTTCATTACTCCAGGGAGATCCTCAGACTTGGGCTCACAGGCTGATGGATCAAGAACACCCTGCTTTAGCATCAACAGAAGCCTTTTTCACCCACATGGCAGTATTATATGATGACCCACAGCGACAGGCCACAGCCGAAATAGGATTAAGTAAATTACGTCAAGGTCGAAGACCAGTAGAGGAGTACACTTCTGAGTTCCGCAGATGGTCAGCGGATACAGACTGGAATGAGGGCGCATTGAAACACCAGTACCGCCTTGGACTATCTGAAACCTTAAAAGATGAACTGGCTCGGGTGGGAATACCAGCTACTCTTGATGCCTTGATTGATCTGGCAATCCAGATTGATCGTCGGCTACGGGAGCGACAAATGGAAAAAGCAGCAGGCAACTCCTCCCGTGCACTCTGGGTTCCTGCTTTTCCTTCTTCTTCTGGCGCAGCTCCTACTACAACGATGGATCCGGAGGAACCAATGCAGTTAGGGGTTATGCGTTCTCCTGTATCGGCCGAGGAAAAGAACAGAAGAAGGCAAGGGAACCTATGCTTTTACTGCGGAGCTGCTGGTCACTTGATCAAGATGTGCCCGGTCCGACCCATGGGTAAGGTTTATTCATCTAGAAGTCTATCTTCTAGCTGCCTCCCCAAGTTTAACAATCATCTGACCATTCCTGTTTCATTTCAGTTCCCAGGAAGAATCATTAGAACCACCGCCATCATTGACTCCGGAGCCTGCAGTTGTTTCATGGACCTCTCATTCGCCACCCATCATCAGTTTCCAATGCAGCCCCGCAAAGAACCACTTCACATTCACTTAGCTGACGGATCAACCGTCTGTTCAGGGCCAGTCACTATGGAAACAGTTCCCACCAGCACTTTTCTCCTCGATACTCACCATGAATTACTTAAATTTGACCTTCTAGCTTCACCAATGTTTCCGGTAATCTTAGGACTACCCTGGCTTCAGGCACACAACCCACGTATCAATTGGTCCTCAGGAGTCATCTCTTTCGATTCAGTCTACTGTGGAAGTTGCTGTTTACCTGCTAACCCAATCACTTCTGGCTCGCTGTTATGTACGTCAGAAAGACTTCAAGAAATCGTTCCATCCCAGTACCATGAATACCTCGATGTCTTTGATAAAAAAAGGGCAGATTGTCTACCCCCTCATCGACCGTATGATTGCCCGATTGACTTAGTTCCAGGATCCAGGATTCCGTTTGGGCGTATGTTTCCCCTATCCGACCCGGAACAAGAAACACTTAAACTTTATATTGAAGAGAACCTTAAAAAAGGATTTATCAGGCCCTCCATCTCTCCAGCAGGAGCAGGAATCTTTTTTGTTCAAAAGAAAGACAAAACACTAAGACCCTGCATAGACTATCGGGAGCTTAATAAAGTGACTATCAAAAATCGTTACCCACTACCTCTGGTTCCAGAACTTTTCCAGAAGCTCCGTGAAGCCAGAATTTTTTCTAAATTGGATTTAAGGGGAGCATATAATTTGGTTAGAATAAGAGCCGGAGACGAGTGGAAAACTGCCTTCAGGTCACGATATGGACATTTCGAATATTTGGTTATGCCATTTGGGCTCTGCAACGCCCCGGCGACCTTTCAGTATTTTATAAACGACGTGTTGAGAGACTTTATCGATCAATTTATAATAGTTTATTTAGACGATATCCTAGTATTTTCAGCCTCATTGGAGGAGCACCGCCATCAGGTCTGTCAGGTACTGTCCCGCCTTAGACAACATAATCTGTTCGTTAAGGCCGAAAAGTGTGAGTTCGAGAAGAAGGTCATACAGTTCCTAGGACTTATCATTTCAAACGAAGGATTTACGATGGATCCACAGAAGATCCAGGCAATCCTGGACTGGCCAGCTCCTTCTAACCGAAAGGCAGTTCAGAGGTTTGTGGGATTTGCCAACTTCTATCGCAGATTTATTAAAAACTTTTCCGCAATCATTCTTCCCATCACTCAACTCACACGGCAGAATAGTCACTTCATATGGAATGAAGAGGCTCAGGCGGCATTTGATAAGCTTAAGCAACATTTCACATCTGCTCCTGTTCTCAGACATCCGGACCCGGCACTGGCCTTTGTGTTAGAAGTGGACGCATCCGATTCTGCGGTGGGGGCAGTGCTATCACAAAGACAGGGAATCAGGGCTTTGCTACATCCAGTGGCATTCTATTCAAGAAAACTGTCTGAAGCGGAGAGGAATTACGATGTGGGGGACAGAGAGTTACTGGCTATCAAGGTCGCATTAGAGGAGTGGAGATACCTTCTGGAAGGTGCAGCCCAGCCTATACTTATTTTTACAGATCACCGGAACCTCGAATACCTAAAGACCGCCAAGAGGTTGAATCCAAGGCAGGCCAGGTGGGCTCTTTTCTTCTCACGATTTACATTCCACATCACCTACAGACCAGGTTCAAAGAACACAAAACCAGACGCCTTATCCCGTATGTTTCCAGAAGATGAGAATCTGAGCACACCCGATACAATCTTATCCGATCAGAACTTCTTGATTATTCAACCAGCCCTAATTAACCAGCTCCGTCAGGCATCAACCGGCCCATCAGAAGTCATCAAGGATTCTTTGGAAGAAAGGGAGGGCCTGTGGTGGTTCGGTAACAGGATGTTTGTGCCAGAAGAATTGCGGCACATAGTCCTCGAATCCTGTCATGATCACGTACTGGCAGGTCATTTTGGTGTCACGAAGACTCAGGATCTGGTGCAACGCTCATTCTGGTGGCCCAAGCTTAAAAGAGATTGCAGGTTATACGTAACCGCCTGTCCCGTATGCTGTCGATTTAAAGGATCAAAGTTTAAACCTTGGGGTCTACTTAACCCACTGCCAGTACCACCCAGACCCTGGCACTCCATTTCTATGGATTTTATTGTGGAATTGCCAAGATCAGAGAACTGTAATACCATCTTTGTGGTTGTTGATCGTCTGTCCAAGATGGCGCACTTCTTACCTATGGAAGGTACTCCTTCAGCGCAAAGGACAGCTGAAGTCTTTATTAAAGAAATTGTGCGCCTCCATGGGGTTCCAGCCGACATCATCTCGGACAGGGGGACACAGTTCACATCTCGGTTTTGGAAAGCCTTGTGCAAATCCCTGAACATTCAGCTACACTTCTCATCTGCGTATCACCCACAGTCAAATGGCCAGACAGAACGCACCAACCAGACATTAGAACAGTACTTGAGATGTTTCTTATCATCAACACAAGACAACTGGGTCCAACTCCTGCCATTAGCCGAATTCGCTTATAACAATTCCATTCATTCAAGTACACAACAATCTCCATTTTTCGCAAATTATGGGTTCCATCCGTCATTTCTGCCAAACATGTTTTCAGAGACATTAGTACCTGCTTCCGACAGTTTGATCAAGACGTTACAGGAAAATAACCTGACCTTGCAACAAACCATGGCTCAAGCTCAGGAAAATTACAAGAGGAAGGCTGATCGTCACAGAAGAGACAGTCCAGACTTTAAAGTGGGGGATCCAGTCTGGTTATCTACTGTAAATCTCAAGTTGGCCTGTCCTTCCAAGAAGCTGGGTCCTAAGTTCATTGGACCATTTCCTATCAAAAGGAAGATAGGGCCGGTGGCTTTTGAACTGGAGCTCCCTGATAATCTTAAGATTCATCCTGTATTTCATACGGCATTACTAAAACCTACCACTATGGACCCTTTTTCTGGTAGAGCAATGAATCCACCACCACCGATCTTAGTGGAAGGAGAAGAGGAGTATGAGGTGGAAGCAATCTTGGACGCCAGAAGAAGGTACAATCAAATCCAGTATCTCATCAAGTGGAAGGGATATGGCATTGAAGAGAGTTCTTGGGAATCAGCAGTCAACGTCCATGCCACCCATCTGGTTAACCAGTTTCATAAGGATTTCCCAGAGAAGCCAGGCACTAAGGGCATCCGGAGGCTGCCTCTAGAGGGGGGGCATTGTCACGGTCAGTTACCTGTTCAGAGGAGGCGGCCAGTACGCACGGATACTGGCGGTCGTCCTGGTGGGTCTCGGCGGGGCGACCTGTCGGTGCTCACCAGTGTGCGCTGCGTTGCACGGCGTAGGCGTTGGCGTCAGGGGGCGCTGGCGTAGGCGTTGTGTGGCGTTGTGTGCACAAGGATGACTGCTGTGTATCTCCTGTTCTGGCGTTTGCGTGTGCGGGCGCTGCGCGTGCGGGCGCGTGCGCGTCTGGGCGTGCGCGCGTGCGTGCGTGTCTGGGCGTGTGCGCGTGCGTGCGCGTGCGTGCGCGCATCTGCGCATGCGCGCGCGGCGTGGTGTGCGGTGCGCAGGCGCGCGCGGCGCGTCATGCTGTGCGCGCCAAGGAGGCCTATTTAAGTCTGGAGAGTGCATTGCCTCCTTGCTGTAGTATTGCAGCAAGTGTGTGTACTCCCGTGCCGTGACTTATAGTCTGTCTATGTGTTACCCCGGAATCCTGACCTCGGCTTGTCTGACTGCCCACCTGTTGATGAACCCTGCCTGCCTGACTACCCGCTCTGTTGCCGAACTCTGCCTGTCCGACTACCCGCTCTGTTGCCGACCTCTGCCTGCTCCGACTACCCGCTCTGTTGCCGAACTCCGCCCGTCTGAGAACCCGCTCTGTTGCCGACTCCTGCTTGTCCTGGGATTTACCTTGCTACTGTCCACGCTGGTCGTTGAGTCCTTGCACCACCCGACTCCGGCCAGGGGAGTGCCGCGGTTCCCGTCTGCTCAGCTCCTCATCGGATCCTGCGAGCACTCCTGCTTCCTGCACACCCTAGTGCTCCTGTTCCCACTCCAGAAGTACTGGGTGTCAAGCCGCAAGAGTTGCTACCCTCAGCACAACGGTCTCCTCTGCTACCAGGTCAGTGACAGAAAGTAATTGAAAGACATCAATATATTTTGCCTGGTATATGTTTGAAAGTGGTGGTCCAGTTCCAGGAGACAAGTTCCACTACCAACCAGGAAAACCCAAAAGGGCTGGGTGGTTGGAACTGGTACTTCCAGCTGGGGTCTGTGATTGGAGCAGAGGCAAGGTGCCGACCAATCACTTTGCAGATATACCTGTTTAGGAGGCTGGACCGATAGACCATTAGAATAATAGAGGTATTCCTATAATTTTTTAAATTACAAGCTTGTAAATAGTGATGGACGCAAATTGAAAAAATGCACCTTTATCTCCAAATAAAATATTGGTGCTATACATTGTGAAAGGGACATAATTTAAATGGTGTAAGAACCGGGACAAATGGGCAAATAAGGTACATGGGTTTTAATTAAGGTAGCATGTATTAATTTCAAACTATAATGGCCAAAACCTGAAAAATAATGATTTTTTTCAGTTTATTTCCTAGTCTTCCTGTTCAAATGGATTTAGAATAAAATAATTCTTAGCAAAATGTACCACCCAAAGAAAGCCTAAATGGTGGCAGAAAAAACAAGATATAGATCATTTCAGTGTGATAAGCAGTGATAAAGTTATTGGGAGGTGAAATGGGAGGTGAAAGTTGCTTGGATGCATAAGGTAAAATAACACTGTAGCCTGAAGTGGTTAAAATGAACCTTGGTGTAGCTTCACTCTTTTCTGGGTAATCAATGAGAGCGGCCTGCAGCAGAGGCAGCAGGATAACCCGTGATGAATAAACATGATCAGTGAGATGCTAGCACCTTAGGATGTCCAGGCTTCTCTGCATATCGAGACTGCCATGTGGAATGAATCTGATCCAGGTCTCTGGATATCCTTCCTGAAGACATGCCTCCCAACATTTTGAGACACGCCCCTGCCTCACCTCTAGCCACGCCCACACCACAAATAAGGAAGAAACTGGGGACAGAGGGATTTCGTTCCCAAAGAGGGAATGTCCCTCCAAAAGATGGACAGTTGGAAGCTATGCTGAACATACAAGAAAATCTCTGGAGTAAAATATTGGCATGGCCATCATGGGATCTGACAGCTTCTGTAAGACACTCATTGTAAATTAAGAAAATCTTGCACAATGCTTCCACTTACCTATGTGATCTTGAACACTACCCAGACCTGAATCATATATAAAGTATCGATCTTTGATTCCTCCTATCAAATAACCATCCGAGTCGTAGATGCATCTCCGCCCAGCAGCATAACGATTGGGCAGTGTCACCTGGAAGGTTGTCCCGTTGCCTTGCGAACCTCTTAACATCTTTACAAGGTCCGTGTAGGAAGAAGGAAGAACTTCAGAAACAAAGTTGTAGTCTTTAGCAGCCTGTGACTTCAGACATGGGCAGGGAGGTAGGCCAGTATCCCATGTGGAGCTGTCTGGCTCTGAGTAGTACCATCTCCAACATTTCCGGTGGTAATTGGTCTTGTTTGCATTGATGGGAATGTCCAGCTGATAAGCCCACAGTCCGATTCTGTTAGTGTTTCCTGGAACTTTGTGAGGCCGGTATCGCCCCTCAGGCCCATACGTATTGTTCTTCAGAGCTTGTGGGTCATTGTAATAAACGCCTTCTCCATTCGTGTATCCAATCATGGCTCTGTGATACATGCGCTGCCCGGGACCCCAAGACATGTTGTAATATTTCATCAGTGCGAAGGAATGCGACCCGTCTGTCGTCAGTATACACTGGAAGGTGTTCGTCTTATTGAACATGTCAAGAGAAGGAGAGAGACAAGAGGAGAGCCAGGAAACAAAGTTAGCATCATAATTTATACTGTTTGAAAGGTCACCTATTGTCAACATAATCTAGGATCTAATCTAGACTGGTTGCCACTAATGATCTAATTTTCCAAACGATTGGCTGTATGAATATCGGAAAAAATCGACTGGAGTCACTAACAGGAAGTGAGTTCACTTCCTGTTAGTCAATTTGATTCATCATTTTCAACCAATATTGGGCCAGTCGAAGAGGGAAGGCTCTAGGTCCTATTGAGCCTTCCCGGTCTCCTTACGGTCTCTGCATTCCCTTGCAGGCTCCCCCATTAACAGTCTACGACCCATGGGTCGTGGACTGCTCTCTTCCGCATTTGGGTAGCCTTTGGGAGTCTTTGGAAGCACTCAGGCTTCCAAAGAAGGGCCACCCTATACTGCGCACATGCGAGAGCCCTCTCTCGCGCACTCACGCATGCACAGTGCAGAGTTGCCTGTCTTCAGGAGCCTGAGTGCTTCCAAAGACTTCTGAAGTCTCCCATGGCGGGAGATTCGAAGGGAGAAACCTGGGGGGAAGGGGGGAGGGGACGAGGGGACCGGCAGGAGAACAGGAAAGCTCTATAGGGCCCAGAGCCTTCCCTCTCTGTAGGTGAGTATCTGTAGGGGGGAGGGGGCAGAAGTGAAGGGGGATCAATAACCACATGGGGCTGCATTTGCAGTCCGATCGCTGGCTGTTTGATAGATTTTCTGATGAAATCCATCAGAAGTGAGTTTGTTGTGTACGGTAGGAATAGCTCACTATCGGATATCAGATTCCAGTCAGAGAGGGATTTCTCTGGCATATCGAGCTGTAATTGACCAGTGCATGGCTGTTAAACTTATTATACTATACTTATTATACTTCACTGTGTCAGTCGAGTACTCACGGAAAATGAAAAATAGTTGTGCTAGATGGAAATGGAATAGTAGATTTGTCTGTTAATCAGTGGGTTGGGTAGGGATCGATAAGCCCAAGTGTGAGTTTTATTGTTTTGAGCAGCAATTAATTAATTACAAGACAATCCGATCATTTATCCTGCAACCTGCAAATATATCCTTTAGCCCAGTGCTGGCTGGCATGATAGCGCTTCAGACACTCCTTGGCCCAGTGGGGTATTCGGTGATAAGGGGTAAATTATTACAATGCTTTCTTCCTGCCCCAATAACAGAGCTCCCTTAAAGGGAATCTAAAGTGAAAATAAACCTATGATATAATTAATTGTATGTGTAGTACAGCTATGAAATAGAAGATTAGCAGCACAGATAGGAGTCTCATACTGTTTTCAGTACAGGAAAGAGTTAAGAAACGCCAGTTGTTCTCTGAGCTCATCCATCCAAAGACAGAGCTGTGTTCTGAAGCACTTATACATCTAAGAAACAGCGAGAGACAGCTTCAGATAAGGTTTTACTGCAGGGAAGTTCAAAGGGTCATTAGCTTTGCTCCGTTTCATAGTTTAAAATACAGAATGTGGTTAGTAATTGCAAATATTAGAGAATGATGCAAAGTTATAAAAAAATAAATATAAACCTATATAACTGAAAATAAAAATATGAAACTCTTTTCTTTGCTGCTAACGTTCTGTTAATTATCTGTACTACACATAAAAATCATTATATCATACGCTTTTTTTCTATTTTTCTACCCGAATTACATAAATACAATAAATAACTTAGATCTTTAACTTTCTCTGACAAGTTTTTTTCCTTTCCTATTGTTTTTATTTAAAATATATCAAATGATGCCGCGACTTAAGAGCTTGATTTGAAAAGTAAAGTGTAGAGAGTGTTGGGTACTTTACCTATCCAGCAGTGGTCAAAAAGAAAAGAACACCAAGAGCCCAATGTAGTGTAGTATGTACTGGAAATTGGAGGTAAGTAAACCATAGACAGAGGCGCTAGGCGTTGTCACGACATAGTACTGTTAAATACTCCTACTTGTTATAGCCTGAGGAAGCAGGCGTATACCTGCGAAATGCGTTGCTTTGTTTTCTGGAGTATATGAATAACTTTAATCCTTTGAAAATTGACAGTTTCATGTCTGCTTCGGGGAGGTAATTCCGCTACTGCCTCCCTAGCACTTTTAGCAATTTTAACATATTTTATACTGTTGGCGCCTCTGTTCACCTTCTGCGATATCCAGCAGTGGTATTCAGTAAGGAGACATTGGGCAAGACTCCCTAACACTGCTACTGCCTATAGAGCGCCCCCTAGTGGCTGCAGCTCTGGCCTAACACTGCTACTGCCTATAGAGTGCCCCCTAGTGGCTGCAGCTCTGGCTCTTTGAGTCTGTCAGGAGAAAAGTGCGATATAAATGTTCTGTGTCTTGTCTTACCTCGCTGAGCTCCACTTTCTGGAATGAAACCGGCAGCACTTTGTCCCATGTTATCTTCAGCACCCACCTGGATGTATAGTTGGTGGTGAGGACCTTCCCAAAGTATCTGTCCACCTCCTCGTCGGTCCTGTTGAATATCATTTGGGCATAGAAGTCCTTTTGATCTTTGTCAGAATACATCTGGCAAATAAAGTGAAGAAATATGTCAGGACAATTTTTACCATGAGTGAGACCTGCCTAAGTAATTCTGGCTGTTCTCCAGGCGTTTGTGGTTTGTCATTCTACATTTTGGTGCGTGTTCAGAGTGTGGTGATCATTCATCTGGCCTGTAGATGTCACTATTCTACTTGTATTACTAAATAAAATTATCTAGACTGTTGTGGATCGTTGGTTCCTGTTCAGCCTGGCTAAGGACACACAGAGAAGACACTGCTTATGTACAGAGTTGATGAATCCTGTAAATAAGTCTAGTTTCAGTTATTATTGAACATAACACAGACATTTGTTCTTGTTTTGCTAATTTGTCCTTTTTGATTTGTTTTTATATATATATATATATACAGTGGAATGGTGACCAGCAGCAGGATACAGAAGACACGTGACCGAGGCTCACTACAGACCTGATACCACAGAGCCCCGTCCCCCAGCGTGACATCCGTATCATCCCAGAACGCAGCAAGCATGGCCAACTTCTCATCTCCCTGAAATCTCCTTCCAAAGGGATTGGGGAACAGATATTTCTCGTTGATGCTCCAAGGCTGGAATTGTATTAATCCATTATCTGAAAACTAAAACACAAGCACCAAAATAAAATTAAACTTCTACAATCGTTTCGATTGAACTGCTGAATAGTAAAGGTGGCAACACATATTAAAAAAAAATGTATTGATTCAACAAAACCGATCCAATCTGCTTGAGGCCACAAAAACCTTAGCAGCACCTCTGATCACACCTCCCCAAAGACTGCGCAAATTAACTCAACACTGCCAGTCTCTATGAGGGTTTGGTTGCATCTGTTTAGAGCAGGCACAACCTACCCTGCTACATGAGCTGTGAACACCAGTATAGGAGAATGAGTTCTGGAAGTTTGAGAGGAGATGATGCCACCAAGGACTTCAGCATTGCTGGAAAAGGAGACCAGAACCAAATCACCTACAAGGCAACTGAGGCAAGTACTGAGGACTTTATGGCTTTTTGTCTAAGGGCCTGGCTGCCACCTCGTCAGACACAGTTACCAAAAAATTCCAGATGGCAAGCCGCTACTCTTTCTTGCACTTGGTTTGCCTTAATTCACCTCTAGTTGTCACTACAATTACATTAATTTATTTAAGGCACTATAACAAGTTTTACAATGCAAAGTATATACTGTATACATTAGAGAGAGATTATAAAAATGCATAAAACGGGAAGATGAACCGGGCATTTGGCAAAAATGTTAATTACCTCCAATGACCTTCTTCAAGGATCAGGAATATAAATACAGGATCTTCTCAAAAAATTAGCATATTGTGATAAATTCATTATTTTCTGTAATGTACTGATAAACATTAGACTTTCATATATTTTAGATTCAAATAGTTACATAGTTACATAGTTATTTTGTTTGAAAAAAGACATACGTCCATCGAGTTCAACCAGTATAAAGTACAACACCAGCCTGCTCCCTCACATATCCCTGTTGATCCAGAGGAAGGCGAAAAAACCCTTACAAGGCATGGTCCAATTAGCCCCTAAAGGGAAAAATTCCTTCCCAACTCCAGATGGCAATCAGATAAAATCCCTGGATCAACATCATTAGGCATTACCTAGTAATTGTAGCCATGGATGTCTTTCAACGCAAGGAAAGCATCTAAGCCCCCTTTAAATGCACAACTGAAGTAGTTCAAGCCTTTTATTGTTTTAACCAGTTCAGCCTACCTGGACGAGCTTCCTCGTCCAGATAGGCATTGCTGCTGCCGCCGGCTGGTGCGCGCGATCGGGCACGCCCCCGCGCGCGCTCCCGCTGCCCGCCGCTTGCCCCCCGATCAGTGAATGGGAATATAATTCCCATTCACCGATCTAACTTCCCCGCAGAAATACCGACGCTTTCTCTCCAGAGAGCGTGGTATTTCTGCCCCCAGGAAACTTCTCCCCAGCATTTTAGTTCCTGGATGCGAGATCGTTCGCATCCAGGACTTTTTTCACTGTGGCCATCTTGTGGCCAAATAGTAAACTGCTCCCACATACATTTTTAATTAAAAAAAAATATTATTTTACATTTAAAATTAGCAGTTCCCTCCCACACCAAAAATTACCCACATACACTTTTTTTTATTAAAAAAATAAAATAAAAAATACAATTAAAAAAAATCAAAAACAACATAAATAGTTACACAAGGGTCTGAACTTTTTAAATATGCATGCCAAGAGAATATGTTATTATATTATTTAAAATTATAAGCTTATAAATAGTGATGGATGCAAATTGAGAAAATGCACCTTTATTTCTAAATGAAATATCGGCACCGTAAATTGTGATAGGGACATTGTTTAAATGGTGTAATAACTGGGACAGATGGGCAAATAAAATACATGAGTTTTAATTACGGTAGCGTATATTAATTTCAAACTATAATGGCCAAAAACTGAGAAATAATGAATTTTTTCCATTTCTTTCTTAATCTTCCTGTTAAAATAGATTTAGAAAAAAATAATTCTTAGCAAAATGTACTACCCAAAGAAAGCCTAGTTAGTGGCGGAAAAAACAAGATATAGATAAATTAATTGTGATAAGTAGCAATAAAGTTATAGGCGAATGAATGGGAGGTGAACGTTGCTCAGATGCATGAGATTTTCGGACTGCGGTGCTGAACCGGTTAATATTGATGAGTTTGGCATACAGCTCATGAAAACCCAAAATTCCTATCTCAAAAAATTAACATATTTCATCCGACCAATAAAAGAAAAGTGTTTTTAAAACAAAAAAAGTCAACCTTCAAATAATTATGTTCAGTTATGCACTCAATCATTTTGCAGAAATGACTGCTTCAATGCGGCGTGGCATGGAGGCAATCAGCCTGTGGCACTGCTCAGGTGTTATGAAGGCCCAGGATGCTTCGATAGTGGCCTTAGACTCATCCAGAGTGTTGGGTCTTGCGTCTCTCAACTTTCTTTTCACAATATCCCACAGATTCTCTATGGGGTTCAGGTCAGGAGAGTTGGCAGGCCAATTGAGCACAGTAATACCATGGTCCGTAAACCATTTACCAGTGGTTTTGGCACTGTGAGCAGGTGCCAGGTCGTGCTGAAAAATGAAATCTTCATCTCCATTGAGCTTTTCAGCAGATGGAAGCATGAAGTGCTCCAAAATCTCCTGATAGCTAGCTGCATTGACCCTGCCCTTGATAAAACACAGTGGACCAACACCAGCAGCTGACATGGCACCTCAGACCATCACTGACTGTGGGTACTTGACACTGGACTTCAGGCATTTTGGCATTTCCCTCTCCCCAGTCTTCCTCCAGACTCTGGCACCTTGATTTCCGAATGACATGTAAAAGTTGCTTTCATCCGAAAAAAGTACTTTGGACCACTGAGCAACAGTCCAGTGCTGCTTCTCTGTAGCCCAGGTCAGGCGCTTCTGCTGCTGTTTCTGGTTCAAAAGTGGGTTCATGCTTCCATCTGCTGAAAAGCTTTATGGAGATGAAGATTTCATTTTTCAGCACGACCTGGCACCTGCTCACAGTGCCAAAACCACTGGTAAATGGTTTACTGACCATGGTATTACTGTGCTCAATTGGCCTGCCAACTCTCCTGACCTGAACCCCATAGAGAATCTGTGGGATATTGTGAAGAGAAAGTTGAGAGATGCAAGACCCAACACTCTGGATGAGCTTAAGGCCGCTATCGAAGCATCCTGGGCCTCCAAAACACTTGAGCAGTGCCACAGGCTGATTGCCTCCATGCCACGCCGCATTGAAGCAGTCATTTCTGCAAAAGGATTCCCGACCAAGTATTGAGTGCATAACTGAACATCATTATTTGAAGGTTGACTTTTTTTTGTTTTAAAAACACTTTTCTTTTATTGGTCGGATGGAATATGCTAATTTTTTAGATAGGAATTTGGGGTTTTCATGAGCTGTATGCCAAAATCATCAATATTAAAACAATAAAAGGCTTTGAACTACTTCAGTTGTGTGTATTTGAATCTAAAATATATGAAAGTCTAATGTTTATCAGTACATTACAAAAAATAACTAACTTTATCACAATATGCTAATTTTTTGAGAAGATCCTGTATATGAAAATGTCACTTCAAAAGCCATACCATAGCCTTAAAGGGAACCTGGGGTGAGAGTGATATGGAGGCTGCCATTTTTATTTCCTTTTAAACAATGCAAGTCACCTGGCAGTCCTTCTGATACTGTGTCTTACTCTCTAATACTTTTTGCCATAGACCCTGAACAAGCATGTCGATCAGGTGCTCTGACTCAAGTCTGACTAGATTAGCCACATGATCATTTCAGGGTTGTGACTCAGATACTACTGATACCAGAAGATCAACAGGACTGCCAGGCAACTGGCATTGTTTAAAAGGAAATAAAAACTGGCCTCCATATCGCCCTCATCTCTGGTTCACTTTAACCATTTATGCTGCCTGGACGCGATTGTCACGTCCAGGGGGCTGCTGTTGCGAGCTACCGCACGCGATCACGTGTGTGCCCATGTTGCACCCATTAGCCCGGATATGAATGAATGGGAACTATCTAAGTTCCCGGTAGAAAGACCGACGTCTTCTTATCAGAAGCTGCCGTCTTTCTGATAAAAAAAAAAGTTTCCCGTCCTCCTTATGCTTCCTGGAAGCGAGAGTGCCCGATTCCAGGACTAAAAATTATTTTTTGACTATGGCCATCTTGTGGCTAAATAGAAAAACTACATCTACATACATTTTTATTGAAATAAACACACATTATTACATTTCAAATTAACTGTTTACCTACCACACCAAAAATTACCCAAATACATTTTTTATGAAAAAAAATACAATAAAAAACAAACAAACAACATAAATAGTTACCTAAGGGTATGAACTTTTTTAATATGCATGTGAAGAGAATGTATTATGAATATTTTTAAATTATAAGATTGTAAATAGTGATGGACATAAAACAGAAAAAATGCACCTTTTTTCCAAATAAAATATTGGCGCATACATTGCGATAGGGACATAATTTTATTGGTGTAATAACTGAGACAAATGGGCAAATACAATACGTGGGTTTTAATTATGGTAGCATGTATTATTGTAAAGCTATAATGGCCGAAAACTAAGAAATAATGATTTTTTTCCCATTGTTTCCTAATATTCCTGTGAAAATGCATTTAGAAAAAAGTAATTCTTAGCAAAATGTACCACCCAAAGAAAGCCTAATAGGTGGCGGAAAAAACAAGCTATAGATCAATTCATTGCGATAATTAGTGATAAACTTATTGGCAAATGAATGGGAGATGAACATTGCTCGGATGCATAAGGTAAAAAATACCTGCGGGCTGAAATGGTTAAGCACACACATACATTTCCATAGTCGATAAGACGTCGATAAATAATAATGGTTAATCCATCATCCTCAGTACGAGTGAACAGAACTCACATAAAGTTTGGGGTACGTGTTACCCAGAAAGGGAAATCCCATAGGAGGTTGGATATACGGTGAATTGATGTCTTTTCCTGTAGCGTTGATCTTCATGTCTCCGACCTCACCTCCGTATGGATACAGCGTACTCTCTGTTGGGAAATGTGCAGTTAGGAGCAAAAGAAATAAAGAGGTAAAAAGTGTAAAATAATGAGTAGAAACAGAAAAGCCAGATTGTTTTAGAAATGTTTTCTTATCGTAGCTCCAGCCATAAGTTGTATTGTTTATGGTCAGAGTGGGGGATGGCTGGACATTTCCTGAAGCTTTTCCTGCTGCCTGTTTTATCAATGAGGATGTTTTTAATTTACTTCTAGAGATTGTCCGTGAGAAGGTCAATTTCGCAGCTTGTCTAATGCAAATGTATCAGGGGCGTAACTAGAAATCACTTCCCCCCCCCCCCTGCAAAACTTTGGATGGATCCCCCTCCCCCTGCACACTCAATAGGGACTGTCTATAACTCTTTATCTACATAACTTTGTATGGTTCCTTTTCAGTGGCTGAGCAGATGCAGTCATTAGAATAATTGTGCAGAGAGCAGAAAGTTTTTTCTCTCCTTGCCCTTAGTTGTCAGTCTCTCAGGACGGGGCCCCCTGTGGCTTCTGGGTCCCCCTGCAGCTGCATCCCTTGCAGGGTCTATTGTTACGCCCCTGAAATGTATGCAATTTGGGACAGGGGCAATCCAAACCAACTGATACTGAATACATTTTGCATAACATTTTCATGAAAGCCCCCCAAAATTGTGTTTCATTAAGCATCTTTACTTACTTTCTGTACTCAGCGATGCCATCATTTATGGAACAGGAAGTGAGGGAGATAATCTCAGTGGAGACACAGACAGCAGGGGCGTAGCAACTACAGCCATAGCACCCATAGCAACTGCTATGTTTCCTTGGAGATGAGAGGGTCCAGTTGGTACTTTATGTGTTCACTATTAACTTTCCTTTGTTTCTCTAACCTCTGGCTTTGTCTCTTAGCACATGGACTATTCACAGTGTACATTGCATGGAAATATAAATTGCTTAGTCAACTCATATCAATAGGGTTGGGGCAGGTGACCTTGCTCAAGAGTGCCTAGATCTAAAGGCCCCATAAAAATGTTGCTTTGGGGCTCCAAAGTCTCTAGCTATGACACTGACAGACAGCAATGCACCGTGTCGGTTACCTAACCTTGTTCACATTGCAAAGGTCTCACATCACTTCCTGTTTTCAGCAACCC